>NC_136065.1:5015666-5178166 GCF_964261635.1 Lissotriton helveticus
GCATAGGTACCCCAGAGGCCTCTCGGGGGCTGCAGCATAAATTATCGTGTTGATATTGTGTATCTTGTTCTCTAATCTCTTAAAGAGGTTAGTAGAGAGTGTTTAGTAAAAATACATACTGACCTATCATTTGGTCAGTCAAGAGGTTATAATCTGGTAAACCAAGCTGCTTTACACTCCTTCAAGACTTAGCCTGAAGGCTGCTCTCCATAGCTACCACTAGGATAGCTTTCAATAAAGGTTGTCTTAAATCTAGCATCAATTGGGGTTGTTTGGACTGGTGCAAGGTACCCACTAACTAGAACTAGTGGACAGCATATGCCAGGCCAACTTCTCACAGGCTAAGCCAGCCAAGATGGCGGACACATCTTTGTAGTGCTCCGACAACCAGCCCGAAAATCAGTAACCATCTATGCCTAAAAGCTGACTTAATGGTGGCCCATTAATGGAGGTGGTCCCCGGATTACCGCTATTTGTACACTATTGCCCCGTAACTGGGCCAAACCGACACTGGTGAGCCCATGGATGGTAGCAGGACTGGAGACCGATTACAGACCTTGCGGCCCTGAGTTGAGCAGAGACTGCTCCTGAGCAAGCCGTGGGACCGCAGACAGCTGCACCTGAGAGATGCAGGCAGCTGCACAGACCCACTACACTGTGGGGACAGTGAGAACCCCGGTGCCTCTACATCGAGGGAGCAGCGAGAGCCAAGACACTTGAGACCCACAGGAGGCGGCCCCCCCCCAGCTGCAGCCCCATAGTGCCGATATCAGCAATCCCCACTTAGGAGTAATTAGTTGCACTGTGCAAAATAAACAGTCCACACAAGTTTTTTGTTGGAAAACAGTTTACTGCAGATTTATTACATACAAGGGGAATGACAACTTGGAGGGTTAACTTACGGGCGATCCAAGGGCAGGCAGTCGTGACTAACCTAAGCTGCCCTGCCCACCTGATGAGCCAAACTGCACCATGGCCAATCCAATCAGTGCTATCATATCATGGACCACCAGTCCATACTTTTACAAGCCCCTTAAGGACTAGCGGGGCATCGTCATTTTCAGACAGGGTCTTGCCGTAAAGACTCCTGGGATTTTGGCATCTTGCACCCTAATTACGCTCCTGATAGGGTACCCCCTGTACCAATCAGCCTCCGGATCGCCCAGTAAATCCACATTCAACACAAATGTATACATTAATACGTTCAATTAATTCGCCCAGCCCTCACTCCGGCACGCAGGGTAAGCGGTTGGGAGGGTGACAGCGTGTCCAGCGGGGGACAAAGAGTGTGGCCAAGGGCAGGTATAATTACCTGTCCCAGCCCACCGCACACTGGAAATGATGCAGCAGAGGCACCAGACCCGATGGGGGACTCCCAGACAAGCGGGTCTGAGTGACAAGCTGCATGCGCTGTGAGCAGCCGCATAGTGCCGATATCAGCCACCCCCGCTTAGCAGTAGTTAGTCGCGTTGGGAAAAAAAAACAGTCCACACAAGTTTTTTGTTGAAAAACAGTTAGCTGCAGGTTTATTACATACATGGAGTATGCCTACTTGGTGGGTTAACTTACGGGTGACCCCAGGGCAGGCAGTGGGGGCTCACCTAAGTTGCCCTGCCCACCTGATGAGCCAAACTGCACTGTGGCCAATCCAATCGGTGCTACCATTTATGTTGGGATTATCCCCCTTACACATCATGGACCACAAGTTCATACCTTTTACTCATGCCTTTTTAGGGGCGGAGCGTAACCAGGCAAGCCCCCGGTTGCTCAGGCTTACAACTGCCTGAAGGACTAGAGGGGCGCCGCTGTTTTCAACCAGGGTCCTACCGTAAAGACTCCTGGGATTTTGGAATAATGCACCCTTATTGTGCTCCTTAAAGGGTACTCCTCATACCAATCAGCCTCTGGATCACCCTGTAACTCCACCAAAGCCCTAGATGTGGCCACCATAATATCCAGCCCCCCCTTCACCATGAGAGGCTCCATAACCTCCTGCAACGTGTGGGTACCAGTCCTTCTAGCTGGATAATTCAGATCTACCTCTGAATATTCCCAGCCCTTATAGCTGGATAATTCCCATCTACCTCTGCAGGTGTTCCCCGTCCCAATCGGGGAAACCTTGTGGTATATCCACTAAAGAGACCATGCCTTATTTACTATGCTTTTCTTATTTTATTTGATTTTGAATTAAAGTTGAATCAAGCCCTCCTGCATGGCTTATATACCCCATCGTAGGCAAGTTTGCTGGCCTCAACTTAAAATGGGAACTACTGTTCTGTTTTAACCACAGCTTTATTTACCCATCCGTATGCATGATCAATGGCCTGCTCAGAATTTAAACAACTGCTCTCACTTTAACTGCTGTTCAAGGTGAAATCCTTATGTTGCACTGTGCCAATACTGGCCTACTTGTTAGGCGTTGCCCGGTTGTGCATTTCCCATCACCGCCCAGTCACTGATTTCAGAATACGCTGGAAAACGTATTGGAATTCACCTCCCAGGCCAAAAGTATATTTGTTAACAAGTTATTGTTTGTAGCCAACACCATACCCTTATATCAGCCAGCTGGCCTCCTCCTGTGTAGGAGTATCACACCGGCCAGAATTCTTGCCCAAATGGGAATGCAAGACTACTGCTCTTCGTAACCCTGGTTATGTCTGATTTAATCCATTGTGCACTGCGTGCAATATGTATCTTACATTTAGGGTTGACTAAGCCCTTGTTTACCCCCGTACGCGATAATTCCCAAAATGGGGGTTCAAACTGATAACTGTGTAGCGCACCAGCAGTGGAAACTTTCCTACTCCCCCCAGATTGAATGCACGCTGTGTTCTAGTAACTGTCAGTATTTGTGCTCCGAACCCTTCTTTCTCTGCCTTATTTGAGTTGCAGCACACACTTTTATGGAATGGTAAACTTAACCAACCCCTTTTTAAACCCACTCTATTTGTGGGTTCCTGGCACTGTACCCTTCTGCCTGTGTATGGCTAATGTAACGTTCATAGCATCGCTTCTGCTTCATTACATTACCATATTGCATGCCAGACCCTCATCTTCTGACTGCGATATTTAGCTGCTGTGATGCCATGCCAATGTCCCCTCCCAGCGCAAGTTGTGCACTTCCCGACTTCTGCTAATGTGTACCATGGAACAGACACGTGGATGGGAATGGGGGGGGGACAGTATGTATAGATACCTGCCTTTTATTGAATAATGTGCATGCCAAATGTGCCTTGGTTGATTGTAGCCTTTTTGTGCTTTAATCCATTGTTTCTCCAAATTTTGGAACTGCAGCACACTTGTTAGATGACAACTTCCCCAACCAGCCTAGCTACCATTGCTATCAGGACGGGTAATTGTTTGCTTAACTGAAGCAAGCTGTAACATACACTTCAATACAGAGAGCACATACGTTGCATAATTTGACCAGACTCTTGCACAGACATTATTATTGCTAAACCATGGCGAACACATTATTGGTGTCAAATGTGGTTTGAGGGAATGTGTGTATTGTGCACACTATTGCAGTCACCACTCCCTTTTTGGAGTGACAACTTACGCAGCCCACCAGCCTTGCTTAACTGCAGGATCCTGAAACCCGCCCTCTCACGTTTACAGAGTACACATCTTTTATAGACATGGACAAAAGGAAAACCTAATGAAAACCCACTCTATTGCAGTTTCCTGCCACTGTACCCATCTGCCCATCTGTGGGTACATGTAAACGCCTATAGCATTGCGGGTCCCACCGTCCTGTCCTCTAATGCACTATGGAGACGGGGGGAGCCCTGCACCCCCAGTATTCTGCTTATTCCATTACCATATTGCATGCAGGCCGCTCACCGTCTGACTGCTATTTGGGTGCTGGGTCTCTTTGCTGATGTCCCCACCCTGTCATAAGTCGTCCTATTCCAAGCTTCTGCTAAAGTATACCAGGAGCCAGCAAATGTATGGGAACAGGAGGAGAACCATATGTACTGTTCCCTGCTCTTTCTCGAATTAATGAAACTAGTCTTTTACTACCTTGTAGCGTTGTTGTGCTTTAACCCAGCTTTTCCCCAAGTTTTGGAACCATAGCACACTTGTTAGATGACATCTTCCACAACCAGCCGAGCTGCAGGTGAGTAATTTATCGCTTAACTGAAGCAACCCTCTGTGGTGTGGTCTGAACTGCTATGACTGTGTAATCTGTACCCTGCCTTTGTTTACGGAATGCATATACTTTGCTGAATTGACCAGACATGTGCACAAACAGTCTTATTGATAAAATATGGCGAACAAGTTAACAGTGTCAAATCTAGTTTCAGTGAATGTTTGTCTCTTGTGCATCTGCAGTGAGTACCTAGATTTGTTTTAAAATCTTGCCTTCTTCATAGCTGAGTGAGTCAAATCGATGAATAGGGCCTAGCTCACTAGGTTTATCACTGGAATTTATTGCCGTCCGCCAGAATAAAAGGCCTGCCTATTCCCCGGTTAAAAGGCCTGCCTATTCCCCGGTTTGCCTCCTAGTACCCATCTACTTGGTGATACGATACATTTTACTAAGCAAGCTGGCAGTCTAGCGTTGCCATCACCCATCCTTGTCCCATTGTAATCGCCCTCCATTCTCCTGTATACCACATGGAGGATCCCCGTAGTAGAAAGGGTGTGGCAATGTCTTGCTAGAGTGGAGACAACACACAATATACGTTTGTGACCGACCTCACCAAGCGAAGTGCCTGCCCAGATTCTGGTGCTTATAAACGAGTGGCTTTGAGGAATGCAGGTCCGAATAATTCAATGCTCCTGTTAGTAGAAATGGTGTGGACCTGTCTTTGTAGAGGGACCACACCAGTCTATTATACGTTTGTGACCGTCCTCACCATGCTGCGTGCCTCCCCAGTTTCTGGTGCTTATAAACGAGTGGCCGGAGAAATTCCTGCCTGTATGATTCAATCAGTACCATAATCCCCTAAAGGAATTTCCCAGGTGCAGTTGAATCCTCTGCCGTTCGGCTGATCTTCCTCGAAGGCCGTTTAACTGTTAACAATATGGGTGGTGCAGCGACATTATGTCGGAATCAAACTGTTGCTGTTTCATGTTCCAATACAGTCCCTATTCATGTGGATCCTTCTGGAACCTCTCTGGCTAATGTGCTTGATTTAGGCACACAGTCCTGTTTACTTGGAGTGGTGTGGCTCACTGGTTAGAGGCGGCAGACCCGGAAGCAGAAGTCGGCCCGGGACCAGGGTTCGATTCCCGATGCGGCAGGGTCATGGACCAGGGTCAGCGGACTCGATAATTCTCGCCTCGGTGCCTACTCTAACCAGGGGTCCCACTCTGCAACTCTGGGCAATAGCTTGCCTAATCTCCACAACGGCCCCATCAACGCCGGGGATGCCTGGCTCCACCTTGGGGATTCCCAGCAGGGACCATCCCACAGGGAAAGCCAGGACGGGTTCCCCAACTGTATACAGCGCCAGGACGCCGGCTGGCAACAGTGCACTTTACAAGTATACACCATACATTATTACATTACTTGACGCACATGCATGCGACTCAAGTCAAACTAGCCCCAACCAGGCGTGCTGCCGCTGGACAAATCTCATCCATGACTGCACAACTTCTACGGGGATGGCCTTAAGTAATGGAAGCCCCTGTACCCTGCTTGACTAATTGTGTGATCTTAGGCAATTGTCTGAAATTCTTACTTGTACCTTCCTTTGTCATAGGGACACCGTGCAATACATGTGGTCAGGGTGTCCACTGTATAAAGCTGTGTTCGCTTTATTGAGCTATGTTGTTCATATATCTTGACTCAAAAAGGTTTCGGAGGTACCCTAGTACTCGGAAAATTAATGGGTATAGATACTGAAACAAACACAAAGTTCCCTTCTCCTTCTACTCTGAGAGCATGAGGATTCGATCCTCTAATTCGATTGGTTAACTTAGTTACAGTAAGGCCATACACTGAAATATAATAAGACAAATGTTACCAGGTTGCTAAATTTACAGACAAAAATATAAAATCATACATAGAATAATCAAATTCTAATCAAACATATGAATTCAAAGGAATGGTTTATCAATATTTTATTTAAATGATCATGTTTTATACAATTAACATTGACGAAGTTAAAAACACATTAAAATCATATAGTCATCATATTTTTAAATAAAAGGAAAACAATATGTGCAATAAATACATGAAGAACAACTGTCGAAGTGGGGTTTCGGTGCTAAGGTTGATCGTCACCTTCTTCAAGACAATAGTTCCATATTTAAAAATCTGAATAGAATGTAAAAAACTTTATTAGAAAAATAATTTCTTTAAACTTTCCTTTGTTACTTTATTCATGATTTATATTTAGCAACCTAGGAATAAGTCTGCATGGAAGAAAAATGTAGGCCAAAAATCCAATAGGATTAGACTCAGTGATTTAAAACACAGAAAGATTACTCAGACATAATAGTTTAATACACCGGGTCTCATTCATATTAATAGTAAATCCGTTACTTACCTATTGATTTATGTGGAAGCTCTTATATTTTCCTCCAATTATGTTTTCAACGGGTTCCTCGTCTGGTTTTTACAGTCTCATAGGTGCCGGATAATACTATGAGGGGAGAGTATTCCATTAGGATCAGATCCCCTATATATTGGTTCATTTCAAATATAGAACAGTCTGAATAAACTTATTCCTATAATTTTCTTTAGAGGGTCTTAGTTGAGTTTTCTCACCCTTCTATTTCTATGAATCCTTTCAAGGGTTAATGTGATACCTAGGGGGTATGCAAAAATATGCTATTTGGAATTATTTAAAAAAATATATATATCTCCAAGGTTTTTGCTTTCTACATACAGAGCCAACTTCACTTTGAATTGCTAAAAGATAAAAACACTTTTTAATCGTGTGGCTTACCTATATTAGTCACACTTCCATGGGATCATTCGCAAATAACTTTTATATTGTCAGGTTCATCTTACCTCAAAATATAGATCTGAAAATATTGTATTTTTTTTATTATAAAAAATCACTTATTACAGAGTATATTCAATGGAAAAGATTTTTTTCTGTGTTTATACTAGTCAGTATACGCAAGTTAAATTTTACTTATCTCATGTCTAATTAAAATCTTGTTTATTAGATCCACCCACTTTTTCTTCTTTAGGGGTGCTGGTTCCAGTTAATTTTAGTTCTGGTCCAGATTTTGTTCTACAGAGACAACATAAGAATGTATACTCAACTATTATTCAGACTTTCTAGATTTTTACTTAACCTATAACAGGCAATGTTATTTTATAGTCGAAATTAGGTTAAGTACTCTGTTCTATTCATAGAGCAGTATAAATATGTATTTATTCTTCAAGGTTTACATATCTAAAATGTCACCTAAGTCTACCTTCATTCTATTTAGAGAGATATAAAGATCAGGGTTAGCATTCCCTCAATGGTCCCACTTACCAGGTATGAAGTTAAAAGAACAAGCATCCGTCTTGCTGACCTGCCAGTTTGAGTCTGAAAGCAGTGTTGTTTTCAGGCTCCTTATATACTCCTTTTGATTACCTAATTAGGCCCACCTGTCCGGTGAATGACATCACGTTGGATTAAGTGCACTGAATTACCACTCAACCAGGGCAGCCATTTTGAAATGTGTTCTAGCCTCATACTACTAAACTGCCCGTTTCTTTGATTTTTTTTACTAAATGCCATTATCAACCGCTTGTTATGCTCTCTTGGTGCGATCGTCTCGCTAAATTTACGGGGTCGAAATATTGAACTTATTACCCCGGTTTAATCGTAAACTAACGCTATCATAATTGAGCGTGACGTGGGAATCGCGTTAGTAGCAATCCCCTACATATAATTTCTTTAATAATAAAAATATCGCTAAGCGAACCATGCATGGAGCGGACTATGTTCAGTAATATGCCCTGTTTTAAGGCTCGACTGCTGCGGCCATATTGTAATATACTGTGGCCTAATACCGCTCCATTATACCTACCTGTATACCATTTTTTACAACAGAACCATACCACCAATGATTTACATTGGACAATTGTTGAACAAATCACGCAGGGACTGTCAACATCACAAGCCCTATTTGAGAAGGAGCAGCGCTGGATTTATCGCCTTTCTACCCATGTAGATGGATTGAATGACAGTATCCCCTGGGGTTCCGTAATGAAACGCGGACTCTCTACTAGTTAGACCTTATCCCCTCTGTGGATGGTCTAACAACGCCATTCGTCCTCACACTGCTGTTGGGACCTAGCTTATCCCAGCCCATACATTTCATGTCACCAGCCCTCGCTGATCATCCAGTGGGGCAAAACTAGCTGTACTATTTGTTTAGGCTGAATGTGGTCTTCACTGTATGTTATCCCCCTTGATATTTGACATCAAGATGCAGAGAGTGCGCACACACATAGTGGCGGTACTTTGTCCTGATCAACACCTAGTAATAGACATTCTGTACATTAAGTGAGGCGACAGTCTTCAGTGGAGCCATTATGGTGCTGTGGAGTTCATAATGACAACCTCCGAGCACCATATACTCTTAATGGCATCACTGCACTTACAGTGCCCAGGAATGGCCCTGGGTACTGTAGGGGCACAGGGCGTATCCACCTGTGCCCACACCACTGGCATAGTGCGCCCAGCTAGAGGGGTGACTGGTGGATGCCAGGGCAGTGTGTGTGGGCATGGCACACAGGGATGTGTGCCATGTCGACTCTTTGTTTAGTTCTGCACCAAGACACTCAGCCTGCAAAGGCAGTGTGTGTGTGTCAGGGTACAGGGCCCCTAAGGATGTCACAATAAGTGCTGAAGCCCTTAGGGGTCTTCTCTGGTCACCATACCCTGGGTACTTAATGTACCATTTACAAGGGACTGACAGGTGGCCAGAGATGCCAATTGGGTTTCGGTTTCAACACCGTTTTAGGGAAGGAACTCAGGCCCTGGGCACCTGATTGGCAGGAGCCCAGGGCACACTCAGTCAAAGTACACCAGCAATTCAACAAAAAGTGGGGGCATACCATGCAAGAAAGATGGCACTTTCTCACAGCAGGTGTGTGCACTTGCCAAGTCTACATGGTAGTCTCAGACTGCACACAGGCTCTACAATGGCAGGCCTGAGCCATAGTTTAGAAGCTGCTTCAGTGGGTGGCACAATCAGTGCTGCAAGCGGACAAGCAACATTTGATTACCAGGCCCTGGTCACACATGGTGCACTATACTAGGGTCTGATAAGTAAATCAAATAAGCCGGTCATGGAGTCACTAATCCATTACAACACTTTACAATAGGGCGCACTTGCACATTGGCACTGAAAAGCAGTGGCAAAGCATCTAGACCAGCAAAAACATAGCAAAAACCCAGGAGGCAACAGCAAAAAATGCAAGTGAGACCCACACCAATGGGGCCTGGTCTAACATGTGTCCCCTCCAGCTGAAATGTGGGGATTTCTCTTCACTAAGGACGAAAAATCTGGACAGACCATCAGAATTGGTGTGTTCTGTACCAGGGCAGTGTTCCCACCGTGAAGTCCATCCCCTGTAGGGAAATGGACCACCTCAACAGCTTTGGATTCTCACCCCTCATCTGCATCAACCATCTGAGGGGCCTGTTATGTTATGTTAATCTCCATTTATAACGCACACGGATACTCTGAAGTGTCCCCGGCGCAGAAGTCAAATGTAGGAGACAGAGGGGCGCAGACCAGGCTACAAGTTTACTTGAATAGCAAGGTTTTTAGCTGCTTTTTGAACAGCCTGAGGTCGCCAATGTTCTGAAGCTCGAAGGGCAGGGCATTCAAAGCCCTGGCTGCTCTGACACAGAGGGAGCTACCGTCCATTTTAAAAAGACGGTACCTGGGTATAACAGCGATGCATTGTCCCGTGGAGCGTAAATATCTGGGCGGCACATAGAACTCAAAGCGTCTCCTGAGATACAGAGGCCCCGCTTTGTAGAGAGTACCATGGGCAAGCCTAAGAGCCTTAAACAAAACACGTTGGTCTACCATGAGCCAGTGCAGATCCCGTAGAGTCTGCCTAGTGCTAGACCTGCCAGGAATACGCAGTAATGCTCTGGCAGTCGCATTCTGGACGATCTGCAGCTTTTTTATCTGATTTGCAGGAAGACCGATGTAAAGAGCATTGGCGTAGTCTAAACGTGAGAGAATGAGAGAATGGGTCACCATTTCTTTAGCACCTTTGGGCAGTAGGGGCAGAAATCTCTTTAGGAGTTTCAGTGTTCCGAAGCACACACTGGCTAATTCATTGATCTGCAGCAGAAAACAAGTATGGTATCAACTTCTTCAGTGCCCATACCACAGCAAAGGCCTCACGCTCAATTGCACTCCACCTCTGTTCCTGTGGAAGTAACCGCCTACTGATGAAGGCTACAGGTTGATGTAGGCCCTCCTCATTCATCTGTTAAAGAACAGCCCCCACACCATGCTCTAAAGCATCTGTCTGGAGGATGAACTCTCTTGAGAAGTTGGGTGCCAGGAGCACGGGCGCCGTGCACATGGCAGTCTTCAGGGCATCAAAAGCTTCCTGACAGGTGTCAGTCCAGTTAACTTTTTTGGGCTGCTTCCTGGATGTCGGTACAAAAGGGGGTGGTGATGGACGGAGCATCTGAATCAATCAAACACACACACCCGGTCAAAAGATCTGGGTTGAATCCATCACCGTTCTTTAGCCCACTCTGCCACCCCAGTTCAGACATGGCTATATGCAAATCAGTGTGACCCTGTGCCTCATGGGAACAGTCCAGCCCGAACTGCCAAGCCATGCCTTCCCTGGACCGGAAACAAGCTTCCGAGGACCGGTCTCTGGCATTCCAGCCGTCTTCAGCCCGGCTTGCTTGAATCCAGTGGGAGAGGAGTTGGCCTAACTGCTAGGGCGCTCGACCTCAGACCTGGGGATCTGGGTTCGAGTCTCGGTAACAACGCCAAAACCTCCTGTGATTCTGGGCAAATCACTTAATATCCCCGTGCCTAAAATGAAAGTGTGTCCTCATGTAACGTAACTGGAAAATATGTAAAGCGCTCTGATACCTGATTCGGTTCGGGTCTAGTTCGCGCTATATAAAACTCTGCAAAAAATAAATAAAAAAAAAGTGAGCAAGGGACTCACGTCTGAGCATACCCTGCCACACTTATGGCGGCCAAAAGCGGTTCATTCAGATGCTCCGTCCATCACCAACCCCTTTTGTACCGCTTCCTGGATGTCAGCTCTGTCAAGGGTGGAACAATGCTGCCATACCCCTTGACTAACCTCCTGTGGTACCCAGTGAGTCCTAAAAAGGCTCTCACCTCTGTCTGGGTCTTGGGGGGTTCCGAAGCCAGGATACACCACAGAACCCTGCCCGATCTGGCACTTACTCGCCTTGATCGTGAGGCCTGCCTTGCGCAGCGCCATCAACACTTCCCAGAGGTGGAGCAGATGTTATTCCCAACTGGCACTGAAGACTGCGATGTCATCCAGTTAGGCGGCACTGAACTCTTCCAGTCCAGCCAACACCTGGTTGACCAACCTCTAAAATGTGGCAGGTGCATTCTTCATTCCAAAGGGCATAACCCATAGTTGGTAGTGCCCATCTGGTATGGAGAATGCGGACCTCTCTTTTGCCCCATCAGTTAAGGCGATCTGCCAGTACCCAGACGTTAAATCAAACGTGCTGAGGAACCGGGCAGCCCCTAACCGATCAATGAGCTCATCAGCTCTGGGGATGGGGTGCGCATCAGTCCTGGTGACTGAATTGAACCCTCGGTAGTCCACACAGAACCGGAGTTTTGGCGTGGCATCCGGTGCGGCAGCCTTTGGGACCAAGACCACTAGGTAGGACCAAGGACTGCTGGAGGACTCAATCACCCCAAGAGCAAGCATCTTGGAGGCCTCCTCCTTGATGCAAGCCCTCACCCTGTCAGTCACTCTGTAAGTTTTGTGCTTAACAGGAGGACTGTCCCCAGTGTCTACATCATGGACACACCAATCAGTGACACTGGGAATCAGGGAGAACAGGTCAGAAAACTGTCCCAGCAACTGGTGGCAGTCATTCTGTTGCTCAGGGGTCAGGGTGGAAGAGAGGTTCACACCATCCACTGACCCATCTCGCTCTGTTGCAGACAGGAGGTCAGGAAGAGGCTCAGTCTCCTCCTCCATTCCATCATCTGTTGCTAGGAGCATGCCCACTTCGGACCTCTCTAAGTGGGGCTTCAGGCAGTTGACATGTAGGACCCGCAAAGGGTTTCTAGGAGACCGCAAGTCCACCAAGTAGGTGACATCTCTCTTGCGCTCCACCTCCTCCAATGGTCCGGTCCACTTATCCTGGAGTGCACAAGGCTCCACGGGGGCCGTGACCCACACTTTCTGACCAGCTGAAGCTCAATCAGAGTGGCATTCTGATCGTACCACCGCTTCATCTCTTCCTGGCAGGCTTCCAGATTTGCCTGAGCGAGTTGCCTGAAACGCTGGGTTTGGCTTCTGAAGCCAATCATGGAATCACTAATCCAATACAACAATTTACAATAGGGAGCACTTGCACTTTGGCACTGAACAGCAGTGGCAAAGTGCCCAAAGCATCTAGACCAGCAAAAACATAGCAATAACACAGCAGGCAACAGCAAAAAATGGAAGGGCGACCCACCCCAATGGTGCCAGGTCTAAAATGGGCCATAGCGCTAGCGGGCAGGACTCATGTAGTATCTCTATACGCAGATAATTTACTCCTCTGTGTCCACGACAAAACGGCCGATCTTATGCTCATTCGGGAAACATTGGCAGAGTTTGCCTTTGTTGCCGGACTTCGAGTCAACTTGGCAAAATTGGTCCTTTACCCACTCCACCCTGGGCAGATACCTAGGGAAGTATACCTTGGTGCAACCTGTCTTAATTGGCAAGGCCAGGCACCCCGATATTTGGGAGCCTAACTTCATCATACTGCCCCAGACCTGTACGAGGGAAACCTATGCAGAGTCTTGGTGAGTATCTGATCCTAAATACAATTCTGGTGAACTCTCCTCCTATCCCCCATCGGCAAGATTGCCCTGGCATGGATGGTGGCTTTGCCGCGGGAAACATCCTTTACAACGCAACTTTTACAACGCACTTCCATTACAACGCAACTTTCACAAAGCAAGTGCTTTTACAACGCATGACTTCACAATGCATGCCACTACAACGCAGATGTTATTACAACACAAGTCTTTACAACGTAAGCATTATGTATTTTTATATATTTCTTTTTATTTATAATTTTGTAAATAATTAAGATATATTTAATATTGTTTATATTTATCATATTAAATGATTTATATCCCATTAATACTTCAGTAACAAATAAACAATTTATTTAATATTTAAAATAATTTTAAGAGGGCTGTGGCCAAGATGGCGAGGTGAGCGGACGCACTCTCCGCGAGCTCCCACGAACCTAGGCCCCTAAACCGTGCATTGAGCAGATATCCCCCCGGTCTGCCGACGAATTGCACCAGAGGCAGCAGAGCATCGGTGGGTTCTCATGGGGCCCTGGGCGACCCCCCCCGAAAAGCGGCGGCAGAGCTCTAACCGGCGAACAAGGGCTGGAGTGGAGCGGGGGAGGGGCCGAGGACCGCGGCCCACTGGCGGAGGTGGCAACTTGGCGGCCAGGCCTGAAGCGGTCCTGAATGGCGTGCATCGCCTACGAGTAGGGCGAGACCTTGTTGGAGCTGCTGGGGGTGCCCCGCGGAGAGGAGGCGCCCAGCGGAGGACTGCGGCAGTCTCGGAGCGCGGGAACCATGCTGTTCATCTACGCAAGGCCAGGGACGCGGCCTACTGCTGGGGTGGTCTGAGCCCCTACCGGTGATTGGACAGCTGCGGGCCCTCTGCTGGAGGGGTGAAAGCGAGGGGCCGGCAGACGTGAGATACCGACGAACGGCGAGAGTCCCGGGGAGGTGCGGACCAGCCATTGGAGAGAGGAGCGGAGCCCCGGTTGGCCTGCGCCGGTGGGCGCGGCCTTGTTGGCGGGCGGCCGGGAGGACAGCCAGCCTTGCAGCGGCGACTCGAGGCACCGGCCGTCCTCCCACGGACCCGGCCGGACCCCTGGAGATGGAGGTGAGGAGCCGCAAGCCGTGAATCCCCGGCTCAGAAGCAGCCCCCGGGGGGCTTCGCTTAGGAGAGCAAGAGAGCCTAACCGCAACCCCCTTCGCCCCGGTGGGACACGGGGCAGACGCAAGACCGCTGGATCGGGCGGTGGCCTGGTGGACCCCGAAGCTAACGGGAACTCCGGAATATCTGGCAGTGGGGGCTCGCCGAGAACCAGGACCGGAGGGTGGCGCACTTCGGCGGCTTGTCCCGTGAGCAGGGCATTCCTCTGAGCAACCCAATAATAATCGACAGGAGTGCAGCTGAGGTTGGCTGTATCCTTGAAGGCCAGCCGCGGCGACCGGAAGTGAGCGCTGTGAGGACTAGTGGTTGCGCCACGGCGACATCGGCGGACAGGGGAGGCAACTGACTTGGGCGGCCAGTGGCACGAAAGACCGGTGAACCGACGCACCCCTGGAGTGTGCCTGTGAGACTCGGCAAGGGTTGCAGCAGAGGCTTAACACCGCGCCCTGACGCCTGGGAGGGAGCCTGTTGGATATTTCTAGAGAGACACGGCCTGAGGGTGACCTTAGGGCTTCTTCCCCGACCGGACCTGGGCAGGCTGTCGGCCGCAGTCGGCTGGAGAGGGATCGCAACCGAGCCGGTGTAGCCTGGGATGCCGAAGGCGGGTCCTGCCCAACAGTAGCGGTTGCCCGGCGGGCCCTGGACCCTGTGAGGCGGTGCCAGCAGTGATTGTGAGGAGGGCGGTGGTGAGGCCTGATCGCCCTCGCTAGGTCGGGCCTCACCGTGACTGATCTGGGGCTAGTGCTGGCCACCGACCTCTGCCAGAGAGCGGGGAGTGACTCAGAAAGGCTGCAAGCGGTGGGGCCGGCCCACTACACCTCAGGCTGGGAGGAACGAACGGGGTCTTGGCAACAGCAGAAGTACACTTCCGGAATTAGCGGCTATCCTTGAACATTGCTGACCTCTGAGGCTGGTAGACGGGCACGGCAGGGCTTTTGCCCGGAAGTATCCTCTCATACGATGGCCGGCGACAGAGGGGGCAAGAAGGGGGACCGGACATTGCCTGAAATGCTGAATAGGGGCCCGCCGAAACAGGACAAAGGACAGCACTCGCCGGGCCCATCAAGAAGCTCACAAGATGCGAGTGGGGGGAACTGCCGGTCACCAGATCCTTCCTGGAGTCTCTCTTCAGCTCCCTGCGGGACGATTTCCAGATGTTGAAGCAGGAGGTGGCCGGAGAAATTCGTGATGTACGGAGAGAGGTTGATGGCCTAGGAGAAAGGGTGGCTACCATGGAAGGAGCGGGACACACACGGGATGACGAAAGCGAGCAGCTGCAGCAGGAAGTACTGCGCCTGAGGGATCAACAGCTGGACCTCCAAGTGCACAATGAAGACCTCGAAAACCGGTCCCGCCGGAACAACATCCGGGTCCGGGGGGTGCCATCTAAGGAAGAGCGTGAGGACACTGCTGGGTATCTACAGGCCTTGTTTAGGGAAGTACTGGGTGAACAGGAGGACTTCCCTATCAGAATTGACAGGGCGCATAGAGTGGGCCTCACACACCGGGCTTCAGCACCGCCGCCGGATATTCTGGCCTTCCTACCGGACTTCCCGCATAAGGAACGGATCCTCCGTGAAGCACGGAAGCAACAGTCACTGCACTTCCGAGGACACCCGGTTGCTCTCTTCCAGGATCTCTCGGTGATCACGCTCCAGAAGCGCAAAGCATTTAAAATAGCAACGGACTTTTTGAGAGAACATGGGACACAATACTCCTGGGGCCACCCTTTCCGCCTCATCTTCCGATGGAACGGCACCCTACACCAACTTCGCTCCCTCCAGGACACCTGCGAGGTATTGGGAATCACCGCGACAGACAGAGATGCACCTACTCCAAGGCGGCGACGCATCACCAGGGACGTCTGGCAACGAGTTTCTGGACGCCGGTCCTCTGAATCCTCTGCTCGACCGGACACACCTACTATCCGAGCAGAAATGGACAATGCAGTGCGAGAGGTGGCCAGGGATACGGGCCCGAGCGACATTGCGCTGATGGCCTAAGATGTCTCCGGGGGGAGATCGACACAGCAATCTTCACAACGCAGGTTTGGGGGCTCCGGGGAGTGGGGTGGCGGGCGGGAGTGTAGTGGCTGGACGTCCACTTCAGTAACTTACCACCGACTTGTCCCCCTGCGGCCGGACTGGGACTATGGGGTTCTTGCTTTCAGCGAGAGCACAGGGAAGGGGGGGGAGTGTTGTTCTAAGTTGGGGCCAGGGGGGGAAGGGCCGGGGGGAGGGACTGGGGAGTTTTGGTTAGGGGTAGGGGATTTGGGGGGGAGGGTAGGTCGTCCAGTGCACTATACAGGTCTTAACCGCTTTAGCGGCGTTCATGCACCTTGTTCCACTCAGGCGGGGATTTTACGCTATTACTTCCACCATCTCTCATGCCTCCCACGACTCTTAAGGTAGTGACTCTTAAGCTCAGGGGCCTAAACAACCCGGTCAAGAGACGAGCGGTGTTGTCTCTCCTAGAGAGCACCCGAGCGGATATCTGTCTTCTTCAGGAGACCCACTTGCTGCCCCGCGACTCCCATAGGCTGCGCTCCCATAAGTTCCCGATACAATTCTTTTCTTCTAGCAATACTAAGACTGCGGGGGTAGCGATCCTAGTGGCCGGACATTTCAGGGGGGAAGTCCTTCACAAACATGCAGAACACAAAGGCAGGCTATTAGTTTACAGGTTTAGGATCGGGGGTGTTGCCTTTACGGTTGGGTCCCTGTATAGCCCAATGAACAGCAGGAACGCTTCTTACGATCGGCACTGGTAGACGTTACCGCTTCGCAGGACAGACACATTATCATCGGAGGAGACTTCAATATGGTCTTCGACTCGGCCCTGGATAGATCCGCTCAATGCTCTCCGCAGGTCGGGGAGTTCTCAGCCGGGTGTAAAGCACAGTTGTCGGAAGTGGACCTCCACGATCTCTGGCGTTCCATGCACCCCAGTGATCGGGGGTATTCATATTACTCCCACGCACACAAAACATATGCGAGGCTGGACCATCTTCTGGTCACGACTCCGGTACGTGCTTTGGTCTCAACGTCCGAAATGGGAGTGATATCCCTATCGGTCCATGCCCCGGTCACCGCCACGCTATGCCTGCCGCCGGTATCTTGCCCTCCCAGAGTCTGGCGCCTTAGGGACACCTTATTGCACAGGAAAGTGGTGGTTAAACATATCGAGGGTGCTATCCGGGATTATCTGTCCCACAAGGATAACCCCGACACCTCCCTGGCGACACAATGGGCGGCCTTGAAGGCAGTCCTTAGGGGGGAGTTTCTAGCCATCTCCTCAGCCGAAAATAAAGAACGGCAGAATAAGAGGGATGAACTCACCCAGCGGGTCCGCGAGCTCGAACAGATACACCGCCGGACGGGGGCCCCCCGGATCTGGAAGCAGCTTAAAGAGGCAAGGAAACTCCTGACGGCCCTGGACATGGACCGCGCGGAGTATGCGGCGCTTCGTTTGCGCCATACCTACTACACTGGGGGGGACCGCTGTGGCCGATTGCTGGCTAACAGGCTCCGAGTGACGCACCAGCGTCAGATGGTGAAGGAGATCTCTGACGCCACAGGGTCGATGGTCACGGAGGACGCCCATATTGCCGAAACTTCCTGCAGGTTTTACGCGGATCTCTACGCTGGGGATCCCCCGGATGATTCTGCGACATCGGCGTACCTGGACTTGGTCACCCTCCCATCCTTGGCCCCCTCGCAGGCAGAGCACCTGGACAGAGAAATTCTAATCGAGGAGGTGATCTCCGCCATCGCCAAACTTAAGCATGGTAAGGCTCCGGGGCCGGACGGATATACATCTCTCTTTTATAAAACGTTTTGCATGTCATTGGCTCCGCTCCTCACCCGCCTATTGAATTCGTTCGCTGCCCTGGGGGCCATCCCACCTGCCCTCCTACGAGCCTCTCTCACGGTCATTCCCAAGCCGGGGAAGGACCGGTCGCACTGCGGCTCCTACAGACCGATATCTCTCTTAAATGTAGATCTTAAGCTGTACACCGGGATCCTCGCAGCCCGACTGGCCCCCCACCTACCGGGACTTCTAGACCCGGACCAGGCGGGATTCGTTCCCGGGTGGTAGACGGTGGACAACACCAAGAGGATCGTCCACCTTATAGAGAAGGCCTCCCGAATTCCTGGAGAGAGAATGATGTTAGCGGTGGACGCTGAAAAAGCGTTTGACCAGGTTCATTGGCCCAATCTAGAACAAGTCCTGATGAAGGTAGGTATAGGAGAGAAATTTCGATCCATGATCCTTAATTGCTATAAATTTCCGACAGCAGTAGTACGGGTGAATGGTTACAGTTCACGGAGCTTTGACATTGAGAGAGGTACTAGGCAGGGGTGCCCGCTCTCGCCCCTGCTCTTCGCCCTTTATATGGAGCCCTTCGCCCAACGGATACGTACCAATCCGGCGGCGACGGGGGTGCGGTTCGGGGGCTTTACTCACACCATAAGCCTCTATGCGGACGACATTATATTGTCGTTGGATGAGCCCCGGTCTGCCCTTCTGGTGTGCATTGAGGAGCTGGACTCCTTTGCTGCGGTTGCGGGCTTCAGAATGAACATGGGGAAATCGGTGGCCCTGGACGTCTCCCTTGCGCCGGCCACTAGATCCTACCTACAAGGCCTGTTCCCAATGCTCTGGTGGTCGGATCTGGTGCCTTACTTGGGGATCTAGCTGGCTCCCACCTTGCCGGCATTGGTGACAGCTAACTACACCGCATTGGGCAAGAAGATCCGGGAGGAGCTTGGGCGGTGGAATCGTGGCACCCTTTCCTGGTTAGGCAGAATAGCTGCAGTTAAAATGACGGTCTTACCCCAGGTTCTGTACCTGTTAGGGCCTTACCGCTTCAACCGCCCGCTGGGTGGATCCAACAGATACAGGCAGACCTCTCGCGTTTTATTTGGCAAGGCAGGAAGCCCAGAATGCGAAGGACACTTTCTATGTTGGCCCCTGAGGCTGGAGGGCTTGGGATCCCGGATCTCCGCAAATATTTCCAAGCGGCACAGTTGCGTTATCTCGTAGAATGGAGTAGGTGGGAATCGGACAAGCACTGGCTCTTCCAGGACCAGGCGGTGGTGGGCCGGCCCCTGCAGGAGGTGCCGTTTTTGCGCCGGCCTCATCGCCCCGTGAATTTATATGCTTCCTTTGTCACCAGGGTGCCCCTGCGGGTCTGGGATGCCACCAACCTCGTTTACAATCTTACCACATTCCCGTCACCACTCACGCCGCTGGTGGACAACCCGGACTTTACTCCGGGAATGGAGAAGGGGGCCTTTACCCACTGGCGAGCGGCCGGGTGTCGGGCCCTGTGTCATGTGTACGGCCCAGAAGGGGTCATCCCCTTCCCGCACTTCCGACACGTACACTCAAACCTGAAAGACTCCGCTACATGCAGGTTCGCCACTGGGCATAACACCCACAGGTACGGGACGTGGCCGACAGGCAACTCCTTCCCTATGAGAGGTGGCTCATGATGCGCACGTCGGATGCGAAACTGATTACAGACCTCTCTAAACTACTGCAACCACCTTCTTCACACTTTTACAACCCGGGGAGGGAGCGCTGGGAATGGGAATTAGGCAGGACATTGAGCCATAAGGAATGGGAGCAGGTATCTTACAGGGCAAGGCACTCGGCATACCACATGGGACTCACTGAAACACTGACTAAGGTCTCTACCTACTGCTACTATACGCCAGAACGAGTACATGAAATGGACCGTAGTAAGGACAGCGCTTGCTGGAGGGGATGCGGGCAAGTAGGCACACTGACACACATTCTATGGGAATGTCCGCTCCTAGACTCTTACTGGAAAGAAGTGTTAGATGAGGTAGACTCCCATTTTGACACTGAACTGCCACGCTTCCCAGCATACATCTTGTTAGGACTCCCAAACAGATTGATGTATCCCCTCAGATCTCGCAGAGGCAGACAGACATTAGGCTCAGCAGTTCAAAGCATTTTGCTACACTGGCGCACCACCACGCTTCCCTCTATCACGGGCTGGCTCCATAGACTGTGGCATGTACTGGGCATGGAGAAACTGTCGCTCACAGTGGCGGGGGATATAGAGCAATTTGACGATCTCTGGCAGCCGTTTCAGTCTTTGCTGCTCAATGAATTCAGGGAACTCACCTGCCCCAAATACCTCCGCCTCTTGAGGCTCACGACACCTGCAGAATCGACCACTTGAATAGATACAGGATTGGTCTCTTTCGGTAAAGAGCGGCCAAGGTAGACGGCAAGGGATAGACCTGTGCACTGGATGAAGGGGGGTAGGGGAAAGGGGATCCGGGAGTTGGGGCTTGGGGGAGGAGTTCGGGAGAAGAGGGCCGTTCTATTATTGCAACACTACCTGTCCTTAAATGTCGCTGCGGACTAGTCTGCGGCCGAGTTATCCTTTTGAAGCCGCAACGCCAAGAGCGCGGCCCTGGCCCCAGTGACCTGATGCCTCATACGCTTTGTATGTTTGTTCCTCTGTGTTGCACCAATAAAATACTTTAAACCTAAAAAATGTTTTTAAATTAATACTCAAGTAACATTTAAATAAAATTATAAGTTACAATTTTTTAAAATTGAAAATCTGTTAAAATAATTTTTGGAAATTAATACTTAAGTATAAATGAATAAATGAGGTATATATTTAAATTGTTTATTAATTAAAAAAAATTAATGTAATATTTAAAATAATTTTGCAAAAAATTAATACTCAAGTAACATTAAAAAAAGTTATAAGTTACAATTTAAAAAAATTGTAAATCTGTTAAAATAATTTTTGAAAATTAATACTTAAGTATACATGAATAAATGAAGGTATATATTTTAAAATTTGACTAATTTAAAAAAAAATATTCATGCAATTAATACTCAAGTAATATTTTCAATAAATGAAATATGAGAAAAAATATTTGATAAGATTAAATTTATTTATGTATTTAAAAAAAATACTCAAGTAATTTAAAATAACTCAAGGTTTATATTATTGTGATTTATTTAAAATAATATTAATTAATTATTTATTTATTTAATATTTTTAAGTATTTAAAATATTAAACTAAAAAAACTAAATAAAAATAATAATTACATTTAACAAATTAATATTCAAATAACATTTTAAATATTAATAGAATATTGATTAATTAATAGATAATTGTAAATAATTTACATTATATGGAAAAATCAATTTAAGAATTTTTTTTTTTATCAAATATAAGAAAAAATCAATAAAATAAAATCTACATTGTAAAGAAATTAAATTAAATAACAAACGTTTAATAAAAAATAAAAATATTACACTTTCCCACGCTTTTGTATTGAATTGAATGGAGAGTTTTGTCCTTTATTTATTTCCATAGTTGAAGGTATGATTCCCGCGGAACTACTTTGAAAGCTGTTAAAAAGGAAGAAAAGAGAACTTTGGGATGGAAATGGAATAAGCATAGAGGTAAGTACTATTTATCATTATAAACTATGATATAAAATCAACAAATATTAGAAAGTTTAAATAATTAGATTATAAAAAAATAAGACAATAGTTTTAATTTTAATTTATTTTATTAAAAAAATTAATGTAGAATAAGCATTATTTTATACAATTTTGTAACATTTTTTCATATTTTTTAATGTAAAGTAACATTAATAAATAAATGTTTTAATACGTTTATTACAAAAAAATAATAAATAGTCCTTTTTTCATCTTTGTAGCTCCAGATGACGTCGACGCGTAAACGTCCAATCAAGCGGCCATTTTCAACAGCGTTGATGGAGGAAGCAGCAGGAAGCTGATCTGCGCTCAGGTAAGAGACTCTTTAAAATGTATTTATAAACATTAGAATAATAATTCCTATATATATATATTGTAAGGAAAGGATAAGTAGAGGTTGCATATGAAAAATGTAATGTTTATGTTGTACTTTCAGCATGTCGCCGATCATGTTAGTTGTGTATGCCTTTGTCGGGTCGCTATAAATAATAGGTTTTCGTTAATCATGGATTTTTTTGTAAAAGAAAGGTTGAATGTTATTGTTATTTTAGGATGTATGACTATTGATTGCTTTAAGGAAAGTTAAAATTTAAAATGCATTGATAAGAAATATCTAAAAGTACAACGAATACATGTATTTGGAATTTATTTGGAAATCGTATTTCATAGAAAGCTGGTTTCGTGGATTTTGGATTATTTGGATGATCGAGTTGAAAAGAACTTTTTTTTCTGGAATTGTGGTTTTTATGGCGTTCATGTATTTTGAAAATATGGGGTTTCTGGAACTTTTGAAAACTTGAAAGAAGGACATAGTAAGGACAATGATTTCTAGGACTTAGAATTTGTGCAGGTTGTTTTACTTTCAGGAGGAACAAGAAATTTAGAAACCTTTCAAGATTGTTTATCAAAGAACATGGATTCCGTGGACTTTGGATTACTATCAGTATGTACATGGAGTTTGGAAACATTTCCAGATATTTTTTGAAAGAATATGGATTTCGTGGAATTCGGATTAGTAACAGGATGGACATGGACTTTGGAAACATTTCAAGATGGATTTTGAAAGAACATGGATTTTGAGGAGTTTGGATTATTTTCAGGATGTACAAGGACTTTTGAAAGATTTCCAAATGGACTTGGACAGAACATGGATTTCGTGGCCTTTGAATTATTTTCAGGATGGAATTGGAAAGATATTGGATTTCGTGGACTTTGGATTACTTTTAGAATGTACATGGACTTTGGAAACATTTCAAGATGGACTTGGAAAGAACATGGATTTCGTGGAGTTCGGATTACTTTCAGGATGCTTATGGACATTGGAAACATTTCCAGATGGACTTGGATTGAACATGAATTTCGTGGAGTTTGGATTACTTTCAGAATGCAAATGGACTTTGAAAACATTTCCAAATGGTCTTGGAAAGAACATGGATTTCGTGGACTTTGAATTATTATCAGGATAGAGTTGGAAAGATCTTGTGTACAATCGATTGTATTCGATTCAAGAAGGTTTTTTTTTTTAAAGAAACAAAATGCATTTTTAAAATTTTAAACAATGGATTTTAAAATATGGAAATTAGAAAAAGGTGATCTAATTTGACAAAAGAAAATAATTTTTATTATCCTTGGATTGCTTGGGTTATTGGATTTTGCCACAAAATTGATTTATTTTGGAGAATCAAGATGAAGAAAAAGAAAGAAGACAACTACAGGTAAACTGACCCGACGTTTCATTTTTTTTTAAAACATTTGAAAAATGTTAATGCCAATTGAATAGAAAAATTTATATAATTTAGGTAAAAGCAGGAAAGTACGGTGTAAAGTAGATTTAGAAATGTAGAATGTTAGCAACATTTTCAAGGTAGTCTAAAGCCACACACAACGAAAACTGTTGTAGAATAGCCAATAGTCTCTCAGACATTTCCTTAGATTTTTTTGAAATGCTTGTGTTTAGGCTACCAGTTAATGTTTGAGAAATTCTCATGTCTTGAAAACTTTGCTCCTTCTTCAAAGTTTCCAAAAATGAATAGAAGTTAGGGTGTGGTTTGCCAATTGTATGGTTGAAGGAGTTATGCCATCCCTCTATGGCATTGTTTGTTTTTGCTTCTCCTTCTAAACAGCTCGTGTAGCAGTTCCACCACTCCACATGGAAACGTGGCTTCCTCCTGCGACACGATCTGCTTAGATGTCCAATCCATGTGTCCTCAAAATAATTTAGTAAGGGTGCTAATTTATCTTCATTTTGTTAAAAAATTCTGATTCTGTAATTGCAGTGTAGTATTCGTCTACACTTTCAGGAGGAACAAAGCAAAGAGCTGTTATTTTTTTTAATTCGAACTGTAGATTGCTATCAGTTGAGTAATCTGCAACCAGGGATGTTTTTTTGTAGTTTACGCCAGAATGCCTGGGAAAAATGAAAAAAAATCCCTGAATTTGGGTATCCGTGTACGTTTTAGTGATCACATTAATCATAGTCAATTCAAAATCAACAATTATCTTCCTAGGACTGTTATTGGATGTTTTGCTTTTAATCACTGATAAAAGCTCAGTGTAGGTTGCAGATTGCTTATCAGGTAGCAAACTATATACTAAGGGAATTACATTGTGGTTAATATTTGCGTGAATAGTGTAAATTTGGGTGAAAGGATGGGGTGTACTTTTAAACGTTCTATCCATCATCCAAATTTCACTGTTCTCTAACTTAACAAAGGTTGCGGGGTGTACTAAAGATAAGAATACGTTTATGAGGGTTTTGGTTGTCATGCAGGAGGAAAGGTTCATTAGAAAAAGAAATAGTGAGTTCATCAGGAATTTGAATGTCAGAAAAGGTATGAGGAGTTGTAGTATGTGTATTACTTGCCTGCTTTTGTCTTTGTATAATTCTTCTCAAATTGGGAATAATAGGCATACTACTAGCAATATGACTGGGGACATGCTGTGCAACCTCTCTTAAAATAGATCCAGTAGTGTCATCGGAGGTGCATGCAAATTCTTTCATTTCATTTATTGTTTCCCTTACTTCAATCTCCATTGCAGAGGCAGAGTGGTTATGATCTGTTGTTTTAATAATGGTTTCACCAAGGGTAACCGCTCTGCCACTGCAATGGGATGAGTAATATTGCACACACCTCCAATGTCCACGTGGTTCACTTATCCTTTCTTTACTATATATATCCAGCATGTGTTAACAAGCGGTTTCCCTTTTTTGATTTAATGTAGGATGCAGTTTCTTGAGTTGACATTATATGTTAAAGAATTTGAAAAAAAGAATGTATTATGTGAATTTTTACATGTTATTCTTAAAGTACACTATCACACACTTTCCCTACTGCTGTACCTTTATTGAGTTAGAATAATAAATTACAAAATCCTGCACTATCCCTCACTTTCCCTACTGCTGCTTGTTCATAAAGTTAGAATAGTATTTTACAACCCTACACTATCCCTCACTTTCCCTGCTGCTGCACATTCTTGGAGTAAAAAAACTAAATTATACCCCTACACTATTCCTCACTTTCCCTACTAATACACCTTCCTGGAGTTAGATTAGTAAATTACACCCCTCACTATCTTTCACTTTCCCTACTGCTCCACCTTTCTAGAGTTAGATTTGTAAATTATACCCCTACACTATCCCTCACTTTCCCTACTGCTGCTTGTTCAAAAAGTTAGAATAGTATTTTACACCCCTACACTATCCTCCACTTTCCTAACTGCTACACCTTCCTGGAGTTAGAATAGTAAATTGCATCCCTACACTATCCCTCACTTTCGCTACTGCTGCACCTTACTGGAGTTTGAATAGTAAATTATACCCCTACACTATTACTCACTTTCCCTACTGCTGCACCTTACTGGACTTAGAATAGTATTTTACATTCCTACACTATCCCTCACTTTCCCTGCTGCTCCGCCTTCTTGGAGTTAGAATAGTAAATTACACCCCTACATTATCCCTTACTTTCCCTACTGCTGCACCTTACTGGAGTTTGAATAATAAATGTCACCCCTACACTATCTTTCCCTTTCCGTACTGCTGCACTTTGCTGGAGTTAGAATAATAAATTACACCCCTACACTTTCCCTCACTTTCTTAACTTCTGCACCTTTCTAGAGTTATAATACTAAAATAAAACACCTACACTTTCGCTCACTTTCACTACTGCTGCACCTTCCTGGAGTTAGAATAGTAAATGGTACACCTACACTATTCCACACGTTCACTACTGCTACACCTTCCTGGAGTTAGAATACTAAATTATACCCCTACACTATCCCACACTATTTCTACTGCTACAACTTCCTTCAGTTAGAATAGTAAATGCTACCCCTACACTTTATTTGTAAATTTTACCTTTTAAAATATAGTCCTTGGTATTTTCGATCAAGAAACTTCTCGTTTTTTTCTTTCTTCTTTCTTTTTTCTATCTGTGTGAAATGGTAATATTTTTTTTTGTATTAGAAAAGTTTCTTTACGTTTTAAAAATTAACAAATATTATTTAATATTTGAAAATAAGTACCTTTTAGATATTGTTGATAGAGAGTTTGGCTCCTTTTTGAAAACGCTGTTGTTATGTATTTTATGGCTTTCTCAAATTTTTTTCTTTTGCTGTCGATAAATTACATTTGATATTTGCTTATTTTTAAATATAAGTAAATTGATTAAAAACACTATTTAAATAGATTTCTAATACTAGTAAAAATGTGTAATACTGTGTCCCTTGACATTTAGCAAACTTGTTTTCATTATTTTAAATGAATTAGCATTGTGGCTTTTTAATTTTTTTTTATATGTTACCACATTTAA
The DNA here is from genome assembly GCF_964261635.1 of Lissotriton helveticus. NCBI lineage: Eukaryota > Metazoa > Chordata > Amphibia > Caudata > Salamandridae > Lissotriton > Lissotriton helveticus. The sequence continues at coordinate 5,042,119 of NC_136065.1, forward strand.
ACAAATTGAGTTATGCTGCTATTTTACTTACTTTGCAAACTTATGATTAATATTTATAGGTACTTATATATCACTCTAAAATCGGTTTTTCAAATCAGCAAATTATGGTAAATCTGTAATTTAAGTAATTACATGATTTAGTATTAATACTTAGTTATAACGGATAAATCCTTTTTATACTTCTATTTCTTTATAAACTTACTTGTATGTGTCAAAATATCTGTTTTTCAATTACTCTGGGTCGTCGCTGTGTGAAAAGGTCAGAGGGTCAGTTTATAGCGTCTGCTCTCTCTGGTAGTTGATAATCAACTGTTTTCAAAATGGTGTCTTGCTTGTATTTATAGGTTTGTGTTACTGTGTTCTTAATTTTCGAGAAAACCTGCGTTTTTAAAAGCTTTTAAAATCCTTTTATTTGCTGTGTAAATATGCTATTTAAAAAATCGATTTAAAAAGTGTTGTTTTAAGTTTCTAATTCCGTTTTGGCATCCATTTTGTTTTCATTGTTTTGGTGTTACGTTCATGAAAAGTGTTGTAGGACTATTTTTTTAACTTCATTGTTTAAAATGGCTGGTATGCGTTAGTTATTTTTATTTCTCGTTCTTTTTTTAAATTGTTATTTTTAAGTCGTGCTTATTTTGTTAAAAAAATTACATATTATAATATCCGAGTACTTTTTTAATACTCGGGTATTAATTTTAATACTCGAGTATTAATTTATTTAAAATGCTTTGCTTTTCGTTAAATTAACGTTCAGTTTATTTCCACATTTTAATACACTTCCCCACCCAAACCCCTATTTTCCCTGCATCCCGTGCCAGGTTTTATTTTACAAAAAAATATATATATATATTTTTGTTTATTTTATGCGTTGTATGGGTATGCGTAATATGTGTTTTCGTTGTAATGGTACTTTCCATTATTTTTACTATTTTGCGTTGTAATGGTATGCGTTGTAAAGTCATGCGTTGTAAAGGTACTTGCGTTGTAAAAAATGTGTTGTAAAAGCATGCGTTGTAATAGTATGCCTTGTAACTTCATACATCCCTTTGCCGCGCCTCCTTTATCGCTTTGCAAACCTCCCGGTCATATCTTCGCGCTCCTTCTTCAAGAAGTTAGATACACTCCTCTGCACACTTATCTGGGGGTCGGGCTGCCAACGTGTTAGCCGTTACCAAATGGCCGAGTGGGTCTTGGGACGCTGTCTTTTGAAGCATGCTTCTTAGCAGACGGCCGGCCAAAAAGTAATGTTCACAAACCACTCCTCCGCCTGTGCAGCAAGTTCTGCCCTGCCACGCCCTAACCCAGACCTGAACCAAATAAAATGATAATAACTATGTTACTATCATTTTATGTTTCCTGCTCTCAGAGCAGTGGGGCAACGCTCCTCCGCCTTAGCGGAGTAGTCGACCCTGCCTCTTGGCCCCTACAGGTACCAGTGGCAAAAGCCTGTGTGTCCGGAATACATCGCCTCACTCTGAGAGTGCTGCTGTACCCCCTTAACTTTCCTTTAGTTGGTCTACCCCGTGGGCCAGACCACTACACCACGAAGGAACTACGGGTCTGGACAGACATTTTGCTCCTCAAGGTGGAAGATGCAGAGGGCCAACTTCTCCCCTTCGGCCAATTGGCTGAGGAGAGTGGACCACCGCCGGGACAGTAGCCTACATAGGCAGCTCACTCTTACATGTGGCACCCTGTGGGATCTCACGCCTGAGTCACATCCAGTACTTCAGGCCACATTGACTATGGGGCCAGGTTGCCACCTTATCAGCTGGCTGTATAGAGTCATCCGGGTGATGACGGCCACCGCACTAGACATGCTCTGCCATAAATGGGAGGCTGAGTTTGAGAGGGAATTGCACAATAAAAAATGGAAATATGCACTTGAATTCCTGAAAAAGGTCTCCCGCAATTCATGATTCAAGAATATACAATTCCTTATACTACATAGAGCCTACCTTATGCCCGCACAACTGCATTGTTACTTCCTGGATACACTAGTTGCATCGGGGGATAAAGAGGGGAAGATGTTTGACATTGTGCTGGGACATATCCCAGCACAATGTCAGACATCTTCCTCCTCTTAAACCCCATGCGATTGCACCCACCCACGCCTGCCCACCTCTTGCCCATCCTCTGTGCCACTCAGTTGACTAAAGCTGATGCATTTCAACACCTCTGTCCGTCGACCCACCTGTTTATCCACAGTTGACTCTCCTTTGCACTATTATAACCGTGCCTGGGATGGAGCATGAGGCACAGGGTCAGACTGATTTGCATATGGCCATGTCTGAACTGGGGTGGCGGAGTGAGCAAAATAACGATGGATTAAACCCAGATCTGTGACTGGGGCTGAATGTTTTGCCATTGTGCAACATTCCGTCCATCATCTTGTGTGTTTTGCTGTTCACCCTATGTGGGAAGGATATGCCCAGACATGGGTCCCGTGCTTACTACGCCACTGGAGTCAAGCTATTCTGGCTGATGAAGGCTGATAGGCAGAAACCGGTCCTAGGATGCTTGATTCCGGTCCAGGGAAGACATGGCTTGGCAGTTCGGTCTGGACTGTTCCCATGAGGCATAGGGTCAAGAATGATTTGCATATGGCCATGTCTGAACTGGGGTGGCTTGGTGAGCAAAATAACGATGGATTACACCCAGATCTGTGACTGGGGGTGAATGTTTTGCCATTGTGCAACATTCCGTCCATCATCTTGTGTGTTTTGCTGGGATGGAGCATGAGCACCAATACCCTCCCTGCAAAATGCCTCAACATAATATACAACGACTCAACGTACTATACAACGACTCAACGTACTATACAACGACTCAACGTACTATACAACGACTCAACGTACTATACAACGACTCAACGTACTATACAATGACTCAACGTACTATACAATGACTCATGGGTCCACTATCAGTCTTGTTTAAATACTATACAACGACTCGACATACTGTACAACGCTAAAGACATTTAAGGGCATATTTACAATAGAAGTGATGGAGTGGAATTAGCCTTTTTGCCTTAACGCCATGCTCTGCCCCTTCTGAAACGCAGGGAAGGGAAGCAACATATTTATAACCATACGGTGCAGCCCTGAGTTTACCCACCCCAGTGCTGGTGCTAAATATAGCTGCCTAGCGCCAATGCAGGCACCCTTGTAACATGGTGCAAGGATGCCTGGGTCACGGGGATGATTGTTTCCCTTCCAGCATATAAACAATCTTAAATGGCGTTTTGAAACTTCTGCGTGTGCTGCTTAATGCAGCATACATGGAAGTTACAAAACGTCATATTTTTCAAAGATTGTTTATGTGTAGGAAGGGATACTGGTGTTTTGCTGTTTCCATCTGTGCTGCACAATGCAACACACATGAAACAGCAACAAGCATTTACAATGCAATGGTCTCGGCATTGTTAAAGTTAGAGCTATTGGCATTGCTCATGACATTATTTTTAATTATGTTTTGGTTTTTAAAACATAAATAAATGGCGCTGTCATTTACAATGCCAATAGCTTAATCGCTCACAAATGCGAGACCTATTGCATTTGCACCCACACAGAGCCACACACACAAAGCCTACCACACACATACAGAGCCACACACACAGAGTCACCCACACAGAGCCCCCTACAAAAAAGATACCCACACAGAGCGACACACACACAGACAGAGCCACACACACACACAGAGCCACACACACAGAGCCACACACACACACAGAGCACCACACAGACCCACACACACACAGAGCCACACACACACAGAGCCACACACACACACACACACACACACTCACAGCCACACACACACACACAGAGCCACACACAGAGCCACACACACAGAGCCACACACATACAGAGCCACACACACAGAGCCACACACACACACAGAGCCACACACACACAGAGCCACACACACACAGAGCCACACACACACAGAGCCACACACACACACACACAGCCACACATACACAGAGCCCAACACACACATAGCCCAACACATACAGCCACACACACACACACACACACAAACACACAGCCCCCCTCCACACACACAGAGCCACACACACACAGCCACACACACACAGAGAGCCACCCACACACAAGCACGCACACAGAGCCACACACAGGGAACAGAGGCCAGAAAAAACTATCACAACGAGGGAACAGAGGCCAGAAAAGCAAGCACAACGAGGGAACAGGGAGCAGGAAAGCAAGCACAACGAGGGAACGGGGGCAGGAAAGCAAGCCCGACGAGGGAGCAGGGGGCAGAAAAGCAAGCACAACGAGGGAACGGGGCAGGAAAGCAAGCACAATGAGGGAACAGGGGGCAGAATCGCAAGCACAATGAGGGAACAGGGGGCAGAATCACAACGAGGAAACAGGGGGCAGAATCACAACAAGGGAACAGGGGGCAGAATCACAACGAGGGAACAGGGGGGCAGAATCACAACGAGGGAACAGATGGCAGAATCACAACGAGGGAACAGAGGGCAGAAAAACAATCACAACGAGGGAACAGAGGCAAGAAAAGCGAGCACTCAACAAGGGGGCACGGGGTGAAGGGAGAGCTAACCTGCGTTATCCAAGCTGCGGGCCGCGACCATGAGAGACTCAGCGCCGGCTCGGGCCCTGCAGGGCAGAGGGACGCGTGCTGCACTCGCTGCTCCCAGGGCTGCTGCACCTTCCTGTCCCTCCTCCTTTCACTCCCCTCTCCAGTGCGTGGTGCGCTCCCAGCTCTGCAGGGAGGACAGCGACAGCAGGTCCCCCTCGGAGCTGCAGTTACAATCTTCCCAGTAACATGGCGGCCAGTCTGAGGAGCGGGAGAGGGAGGGAGGGAGATGGGCTGCCACGGAGCGGGAGGGAGGGAGCCAGTCAAAGGGAAAGTGCTGCTCCTGCGGGGGTGATCGCTGCATGAGTTACTGGAGCTCCATAGCGTTGGGCTGCACTTTTTGCTGCAGGGGAAGGTAGGGTCTGGGCTGGGGAGCTGGCGGCAGGCTATGGGGGCTGGGGAATGCACATCGGCACCGGGGATGTGCTTTCCAATACGCCCACCGCACGGACACCGGGCGCAAGGAGGGGGGGTTGTGACACCACAACACTGGCCAGTCCCAGAGGTTGTAAATTAACCTAGAGTGCCATGGGGTCGCCTAAATGGACCATGGGGTTAATCTCCCCGAAATGCCAACTCGGTCTGGCCCACGCCAACCCAACACCTGACCGGAAAGCGTGAGCGGGGATATTGGTGTGGGGGTGATCGATGGTCAACCCCCGGGCCAGAGCCTCCTGATTGGCGAGGGTGACAACGACTAACCTCTTTCCCGATGGCAGCAGGGTTCACAAATGACCTCTCGACGGAGTGTGCGAAAAAGCCACCATGTACACCCCTCTTTGCTGCACTCCCACTCCCGGCTGCTCACCCACCTTGCGTTGCTGCTGTGGTGAGCTGCTGCTCTCCCTCTGCAGGCTCTTGTTCACTGCCTTCCACATGTTGCACCCCAGCAGGCAGAGGAGTAGCGTCGCCGCGGTCCTGCTCATGTCCTCGGCCCGGGTGCGGCGCTGCTATTGCGGATCAGAGCAGGCGCGGAGGGCAGCTCCGCAGCCGCACAGCATCAGAAGCTGGCGTCCGCTCCTGCCACAGCTCTACGTGCTCCCGCCGTCCGCAGCACCATGCTGCCGGGGCTCCAGGGGTGTTCGCGCTGCCGGCATCCCCCCTCTCCCCGGCTCTAGCACGCTGGCTGGGCTCCCTGCAGTCGGACCCGCATCCCTCGCTCTGCTGCTCCCACTGCCCTTTCTGCGATGACGGCGCTACTCTTCTGCCTGGCAGCCTCGGTGCGCAGGGCAGTCCTATTTGCAGCGCCAGCGCTGTTTTGCGGCTCCCCAGGGCTGTTGCCGCTTTCCCGCTCTGCCAGGTCCACGGCGGAGTCTTCGGAGAGTCACTGCCGGAGGCGGGTCCCTGGGGTGGGGCGGGGGCACCTCTGTGGTTCTGAAATTCTGGACCCTACTGTTATCACGATATCGAGATCCAATACCCGTGCCACAAAATATCAATATCCCATGACGAATTTGGTATCAACAGACCGATAATGATTAGGACATCATCCCTATGCATTTGCGTCATGATTGGGGGATGCCAACACCCTTAAATCATAGTTTCCGTTCCGAACCCTTAGACTCCATTTTGTGAACTGCATCCATCTTGTGTCTTGCCCTCATGATAAGTCAAATAAGTAAGGCCGAGTCTGATCTAAAAGGACACGTCCACCTTTCCTTGACTTCCCCCTGACCTGTCCCAACTGACTCCATTGCCTCCAGCCAAACCTGTTTGGGCAGCTCCTCGCCCAGTGGCCGAATACGATAGTATCGATGCACAACATACCACAAACCATTCACCGCGTACAGATCATGTTTTCTACACACACACACCTGTCCACGCACCCTGTTTATGGCCAGTTTTATGAATAGGAGGTGCCTTTCTTTATTGGGGTTTCGTCGATATCTGATGGGAGTTCCGGGCCTGGCCGGGTAATCTATCACGAACTGGACGTCTAAAATAGGGGCTTGCCTACATGACTTCGCTCTTTTGTATTATTGTAGAAATATGTGTATAGCCATATCATAAACTCAGGAATTCTTGCTTGCAGCTATTATTTTTGTATATAAGGAGACGGCTGGTTCTGTAAAAACGAACAGTCTCCTGAGAACACACAACCCGTGCTGTCGTGTTTTTAGGACACCTGTTACTTGGTAGCTGCCAATAAAACTTGATCTCTGACGGTAACTAGAAGACTCCGTGTTTCTGTGGTCCGGAACAAGGGAGAACTCAGAGGTCTTCGGGTGTTATCCCCTGGCACCAACGGGTTCCTAAAAACCCGTTACCTCAGTTGGCGCCCAACTCGGGGCGGTATCAAGCGGCGACGGTCCAAGCCAGATGTTCGTGAGGAGCTTCGTGTAAAAATTCCAGAGGACGGCCAGCCACTTCAGCGACCCCTGTATGTCGACGTGGTTCCGAAGGTCTTTGCTGCGAGGTTCCCCGCGTCCCGACGGCTACGAAGGACTGCTGCCCTGACTATCGCCTTGTTTTGGACCCAGTGATCCTTGGTAGAGCGAAACGATAGACGAGTCTTCTAGCGACGTCACAGATCTTCAAATACTTCAGTTAAGTATAAGTGGAGCGTCTCCCAGTCCTTAGTTTATCCTTAGTTTTTGGTATCCTTGAGATACGCTTTGATTTGGTACTTGCAAGCCCCAAAGCCGAAGGACTCGTGTTTTCACGAGAAATATCGTAACAGATAATCCTTTGAAGTTTGAAGCTAGACTAGTGAGCGAAGATGCCTGGTTTTAGCAGACTTGGAAACTTGTTTTGTCTTGGTTGTAGTAAGGACTCCCGATTAGAGGATTCTTGTCCGGATCCTCCAATTGGAACTCCAACGTATGAGCTCTATGTAAAGCACGGCGTAGGTCCTATCACATATAATGAAGTATGGATAAAATACACCCGCAAGGATGGTGTTTTAAAATGGCCCCAATATGGTAGTTTTGATTCAGAAATATTAGATAACCTAGAGGTCAAATTGTTCAAGAAAAAGCCCGTCGGCGATGTTTGACTCTTTTCGCTTATGGCGCAAAGAAGCCAAACAGAAAGAAATAAAATTAGCAAAAAGGAATAAAAGAGGAATGTCAATGGTGCAAGCTGCCATTGCATACAGGGATAACGAGGAAGAGCAGGAAAGCGAACAAATACTTAGGAGCAAGAAACTAGCAGTAGATAAATGTTACCCGATGTTACCAAATAAGGGACAAGGTCAAGAGGAAAGATCCGAGAAAGATCCATTAATGTCCCACTTATTAAGCTCACCTCCACCGTATGCGTTAGACGCTACGGCACCCCCAAAGCATTTTACTATACCGCGCCCCGGCGCACGTAACACAGCTCTTGCACAAACGCCAGCTACTGTTCAGCTGGTTCCTACTTCGCCGGCGCAGCCTTCTCAAAGGCCGCCGTCTCTGCTACCTACCCCATCTACTTCTACGACTTTGCCTACAGCTCCAACTATTCTCTATGATACTACGTCTGCTACCGCTCCAACTTCCTCTGCTATTGCCTCTACTTCTTCTTTGCCTCAGCATGTCTTTTCCGATGCACTTGCCCTTCCGCAAGGTTCTCCTTCTACTAGACAAAGAGTGACAGGTACCGTCACTAGTCTACTTTCACCTTTCTTCGGGTCGCCTAAAACGACCCCTAAAACAGAAGATGGACAGTTACGTAGTCAACTGCCTGATTACGAGGAAAGAAAAGTGCTGAATGAACTAGCCCGCCAATGGATTGCGGATACTGTTAGATATGATGTTCAGTCTGTTATGGAAGTTTTCCGTCAATGGAATGCACCCACTCAGAGATACGTATTCGAAGAGATGTGTGTATATCTGTACGAAGATTTGGAGATGAATGATCCCAAATACACAATGGACGAACTATGGCGTACACGTTTTAAGTTCCATGAAGGTATGATTGTAGGTGCAGATATTGAGAAAGCGATAGAGTTGCTCTCTTATAGGAGTAAGGGAAACGTCTCTAGATCATTGCACGAAGACGATGTATCAGGTAGGAAAAGAGCGAGACAGTACCCCATGAGAGAGGTTCCTCCGGTTTGGAGGGAAGGCGATGCGAATGTAGTACCGCCAATTCTGCCACATTTCCAGCGTGTATGGGTACTTGTCCCCTGGAAAAGATCCGAAGTTTTAGCGCTCAAGCAGACACTACCTGATCCTCGTAAAAACCCGACTGGGTATTATAAGGAGTTATCGCAGACTGCAAACTCATGCATAATGAATTTAGCGGATGTAGACATGTTGTTTGGGAATGTTGTTCCACATCCTTTATGGAGTAAAATCCGTCATACGAATCATGACCAGGAACTAGGTGACTCATGGGCAAACATTACCGCTACAGATGCTAGACAAATTGGTGGTTCTAAACCTGAGCCGTTAATAGCTGAACTTCCCGGTAGGATTATAGCGTACATGAAAACAATAATGCCTGAAGTACGCGTAAACTGGGACAAGCTATCTGCGTGCAAGCAGAAGAAAGATGAGAATGTGTCTGACTTTTTCACGAGATTTGAGGAGACTTTCACCGATCATAGTGGTCAGGATATGGCTACCGAGGGTGGTCAAAGATTGTTTGTAGACAAATTCGTACATAATTTACTTCCTGAACTGTGTGCTAAACTAAAAGATTCAGAGAGTGCTTGGGCTGTCTCTACGTCAGCGCAGATTTTAGCTACAGCCCAGTACTATGAAAATAGGGGCAAAGACGAGCTAGATAAGGCAGACAAAAAGACGAAAGATTTAAAAACTAAAGTTCTTCTCCAGCAGGCCTATCCGCCTCGTATGGCTAGTCAGCCCAATTATCAACCACAACAGCAGTATTCGAGAAACGCGCAAGGAAACGAGTTTTCCCATTAGCGTCTTCCGTATGGCCCGAATCAATGTGCGTATTGCAAGGAAGAGGGTCACTTCAAAAGTAATTGTCCGGCTCTTGCGCGACGTTTAAACGGTGTTTCAGGTGTAAGGGGAAGAGGTGTTCAACATGCCCCTAGAGGTAGGGGCCGTGGAAATTTCTCCCAGAACACAGCTTCTTTTCCGCCTCAGAATTCCATGAACAGCTTTGACCAACAGAATAATGCATCGTCTAGGTCAGCTCAGTACTATGCTGACGACTATTACACCGAACACGAAAATGAGGGTAATGATTGCTAGGACCGCCATGGACAAAGAGAGGGAGTCGTTTCAGTTCCAGTAGATCAGAATGGACCTTATGTCGAGGTAATTACCTCAGGAGTGTCAGAGCCATTTCTGCTGGATACTGGTGCTACAAAAAGTTCTATTATGCACTCGAAACTTCCTGGCGCACCTTTGTCTGGCGAAATGAATGTCTCAGTAGGTTTCTCTGGCGCCCCTGTTAGAAACCCGATCTCTAGTCCCATGTCCCTTTCTGTTGGCCCATGCGAATTAGAAGCACCCCTCATTTTGACAACAGGTTGCGGTGAAAATTTGTTAGGTTTGGATTTGCTAAAGAGGTTATATGTGACTTTATACTGTTCCCCCTTGGGAGTACAGCTTACTTTAGGTAAGAAAGTCATTTCTCCAATGTATTTGTCAAAGGAAAATATTCCAACTGAATTGTCATCACTTCCTGATATACTTTGGGCTAATGGTTCTAATGATGTCGGTCGTTTGGAGATAGCACCGTATGTCATAACTTTGAAAGCCAACGTTAGGTTGCCACGTATTCCCCAATACAAAATATCTAGCGAATGCGAAAAAGCGTTGTTGACGATTGTTTATGATCTGATTGACAAAGATGTCATCGAAGAAACAACAGGTAATGTTTGTAACAGTCCAGTTTTGCCCGTCTTAAAACGTACTGATCCTTCACAACTGCCTGTGTACAGGTTCGTGATTGATCTCAGAGAAGTGAATAAGGTAGTTATCCCGCAGTTTCCAGTTGTCACCGACATTACTGCTTTATTGACAATGGTTCCAGCTTCAGCAGCTTGGTTCTCGGTGATTGACCTGAAGAACGCTTTCTTCAGCATCCCGATTGCTGAGGAGAGTAGAGATATTTTTGGATTCAATTTAGGAGGACGAAGCTTCCGCTTCAAGTGCGCTCCTCAAGGCTACTGCGAAAGCCCATCAATATTCAGTCAGGCCCTGAAAACACAACTGGACACTATTGTTCTGCCAGATGGGTCAACTCTGATTCAGTATGTAGACGATCTGCTGATGGCTGCAGACACTGAAGAAATTTGCAAACAAGCCACGTTGTCATTATTGCGTCACTTATGTGACATGAAGCACAAAGTCTCTCTTTCCAAACTACAATTTTGTCGACAAGAAGTAACCTACTTAGGTCACATCTTATCGAAGGAGGGAAGGAGACTGACACCAGAAAGAATACAGGCAATTGCAGAGCTGAGTGCCCCAAGGACACAGAGAGAGGTACGAGCCTTCTTGGGCATTACATCGTACTGTAGACAATGGATACCGAATTTCTCACTACTAGCCAAACCCTTGCTGGCACTCCTCTGTAAAGACACGCCCAATCCTATGCCCTGGTCTGAAGATTGTCAGACGAGTTTCCACGAGTTGCGTGATGCATTATGTCCGGCTCCTGTGTTGGGAAACCCCAACTACAGTAAGCCGTTTACATTATATGTCCATGAGAAGGAAGGTTGTGCATTATCAGTCTTAACACAACACTTTGGGAACAAACAGCGCCCATGCGCGTATTTTTCGGCAACTCTAGACCCTGTGGCTAAAGCCCTACCAAGTTGTCTGAGGGCTACCGCCGCAGCAGCTGTCTGCATTCGACAGTCTGCTGGATTAGTCATGAATAATACTCTGATCGTTATGGTTCTGCATGCAGTAGACATCTTGCTAAACAGGACGAAGACACAACATCTTACTAGCGCTCGACTATCCAGTTACGAACTTACACTGTTAGCAAGTCACATCCACATAAAGAGGTGTGATACACTCAACCCCGCTACGCTACTACCCATCCCGACAGAAACAGACGATATTGATAAACATGACTGCTGCTTTAGGACAGAAGAAGAGACAAAAGGGAGAGTAGACTTACAGGACACTCCCCTTCCTGAATGCAATGATACTTTATGGGTTGATGGTTCATGTTTCAAATTGCCGAATGGTGATACGACTGCAGCATATGCCGTAACGACATTACACACCATTATAGAGACCGCGCGCATTTCCCACAATTCTGCACAAGCTGCAGAGCTAATTGCACTCACAAGAGCATGTGTGTTGGCGAAAGGAAAGCGAGTGAATGTGTACACTGACAGCCAATACGCCATTGGTGTGGCTCACAGTTTTGGGAGATTGTGGCGTGAACGTGGATTCCTTACGTCACATGGTGCAAAGATACAACATGGTCAGCTAGTTAATGAACTCCTTGAGTCACTGACCTTGCCACTACAAGTTGCAATTATGAAATGCAGTGCACACCATAAGATTCAGGATGATGTTGGCCGCGGGAATGCATTTGCAGACGAGGTTGCGAAAGAGACTGCAAGGAACACGATGAGTCGGATGTATGTTGTAGGTCCCGCTAGATGGATTACTGATGTGGGAATGTGTGAGGACACCATTGAAAGCGTGAAATCTATACAAGCCGAGGCGCCTGAGAAAGAGGTGAATGAATGGAGAGAAAGTACAGGTAGATTAGATTCGAATGGTTGTTGGGTCGAATTGTCAGAACACCAGCGATGGCTATTACCTAACGCATATGTACTTGCAGTAGTAACAATGGCTCATGGAATTGCACACATCAGTTCGAGAGGAATATGTAAACTATTGGCCCCAGTATGGCAGAATAGTAATATCCCAAAATATGCAGAGAATGTGGTCAGAAACTGTATGGTGTGTTTGAAGTACAATCCCGGTAGGGGAACCCCAACTCCAGCTGGTCATTTTGCGCCTCCAACGTACCCGTTCGAGGTTTTGCAGCTCGATTTCATCCACATGGAGAGGTGCAACAATCTAAAGTATGTGCTCGTTGTTGTTTGCGCTTTTTCAAGGTGGGTGGAAGCATACCCCCTTAAGGACAATACCGCCTTGTCAACTGCCAAAGCCCTTGTCAAAGAGTTCTTCCCTAGATTTGGTATGCCTAGAATTGTCTGGAGTGATAATGGAAGCGAATTCGTAGGACGCGTGATGAAGAGAGTGTGTGAGTGTCTAGGCATACACCAAAAGTTCCACGCTGCAAATCACCCCCAATCAGCTGGATTAGTAGAGTGCTACAATGGCACGTTAAAGCTCAAATTAGCCAAGATCCAAGCCTGTACAGGTCTTAAATGGCCTGACGCCTTGCCTCTACCACTCTTGTCAACCAGAACGACCGTCCATTCCAGATTAGGACTTAGCCCCCATGAGATAGTGTTTGGCCGCCCAGCCAACGTCTGGGGCGTGCCAAGGCCAAAGAAACTCAGCGAAATAGAACACCCCGTACTGCTTGACTATTTGTGCGAATTGACAACTAAATTGCGTGTTTTACACCAACAGGTTCACAGTTCCTCTCCACCAGCCTCTGACGATCCAGGTCACTCCATCGAACCCGGCACGTGGGTCTTGGTGCGGAATTTCCAGCACACAAACAACGGACAACCGAGGTGGACCAGACCACACCTGGTACTTCTTTCCACGAGATCAGCTGTTCGGGTGGAAGGCAAAAAGAACTGGGTGCACGGGACCCATTGTAAACGGGTGCCTCTACCCATCCCATACGACCGGTGGGTCAATGAAGGACTTGCCGACTCTGAGACAGAATCCGTACCTCGCTTCATCCCTTTCAGCGATGCACGTTTGAAAGAGACTGGTTCCGAAAAGGAGAGTGATCATATTTTACAAGGACTTGTGCCACCGTCTATGCAGTTGGACACTATCGAACCTGAGACATTGTTTGAAGACCACACCGTACCTGGGAAACAACAGTACAATCTAAGGTCTAGACAAAGAGACTAATAAAAGGCAAACTAATGTGAATTTCCTTTCCCCTAAGAACTACTTTTGATTTTTCAGCTCTCTCACTCTCAGGAAACTTGCTCATTTTTGATTTTCGAACCGCCATCCGGTTCTGCTGCTAGGGTCGCAGTTGAAGTCTGGGGAGTGCAACTGGGGACGTTTAGGTCAACGGTTCTGGTTGGTCCACGGGAGTTACCCCGGACTGAACAGAGCGCACTCCCTGGCAGAATCAATCTACCACCGCGGGCAGCAACTAGAGGATGGAGTTTCCTAGGGTAAAGAGACCTATCAGATTCACGAACTTTGAAAAACAATTATGCACGATACTGTCCAAAAGAAGATTCCTGATAATATGTGTTTTAATGCTGTGTAGCATAGCGATGTTCTTGACTGGTTATGCTCTATTCGTATTTCAAGTTTCCTTGTTTTCAAATGACACTCGGCCAACGCCTCCTCCCACTCTCTCTCCGCACTCCTTTCACCCTCTACCTGAACACGAGTCTGCCAGAAGACTCGAATTTGTAAACAAATCATTCATCCAACTCCTACACCAACACCAGTCCATAATGAACACATCGAACTGTTGGATATGCGGACTCATGCCACACACAACTGATAAGGGTATCCCATATTTTATCCTGCCATTCAGTTATTATGGTTCTCTGTGGGCTTTCCAGACCATGTTCCTATTCGCCCTAGAACCATACCCGACCCGTTCCACTGAGAGCGATTCCAGTAACAAGGCACTAGTGGCAGGGATAAGAAATATGAGTAGGGAGTTCGACACTTATCTCGCGATCCCAAAAGATGAACTCAGTCCCTACACTCGTTGGAACGTAACTAAATATGGGGTTTACCTGAGTAAGAGCCAGGCAGCAAAGAAATCCCGCCCAGTTTGGATAGTGCCCCACCGAGGTCACTTATGTTTACAAGGTATCGGTAGGGATCCTAAAGCACAATTAGGAAAGAGCATATGCACGGAAACATATGTATTCACTTCCCGAACTTCCCCTATACTCTTAGCAGCAAAAGGCACGTATTTCGTCTGCCACGACCAAGCCTACACATGGTTGCCCCCTGACTTCTCAGGTACATGTTTTATCTCATTTCTGCTGCGTCCCACCTACACGGCCAGAGCAGATTACCATCGGACAAGGACAGCTAGGGGTGTCGTGAGTAAAGACGACACCGCGGGTCAGGAATTCGCTGACTTTGCAAAGGGTTTTCTGCCATTTTGGGGGCCTATGGTGAACAGCAGGAATATTCGTCAATTAGCAAGGATAGTTGAATCCGCCGTGATTGAAACGGCCGGAGCCCTTGGCAATTTAACAACCGAGCTTCAGTCGGATCGACTTATGACCCTTCAGAACCGAGTTGCCCTAGATATCATACTCGCCGATCGTGGTGGTGTGTGTAGAGTGATCCAATCCAGTTGTTGCATTTTCATCCCTGATAATGCGCCGACAGTGTACCAGGCCATCTCCAAACTACACGAAATATCTGGTTCCCTTCACGTGGAAATAGGAGATTGGTCCCTTCTAGGGTGGTTCTGGGGCCTGATCACTGCCTGGGGATGGAAAACACTGATCTTCGTTGGGATGATCTTAGCGCTTCTGTTTATGTTCTGCCTGTGTGTACAGTGCGCTCCTGCACTATGTGGCCTCTGTGCTACCTCATGTGTAAGGAAGCCTGTGTCAAGGGACGAACTGAGCAACAGAATGATGCTACAGCAACATCTCCACGAATTTATTCATACAGATTTGGACTCAGACTAACATGAGTTATTGCCTTACATAAGGGCAAAAGGAGGGTCTGTGGTTCTGAAATTCTGGACCCTACTGTTATCACGATATCGAGATCCAATACCCGTGCCACAAAATATCAATATCCCATGACGAATTTGGTATCAACAGACCGATAATGATTAGGACATCATCCCTATGCATTTGCGTCATGATTGGGGGATGCCAACACCCTTAAATCATAGTTTCCGTTCCGAACCCTTAGACTCCATTTTGTGAATGGCATCCATCTTGTGTCTTGCCCTCATGATAAGTCAAATAGGTAAGGCCGAGTCTGATCTAAAAGGACACGTCCACCTTTCCTTGACTTCCCCCTGACCTGTCCCAACTGACGTACTGTCGTGTAGGCATGATTATGCAGCTACATCCCCAATGGAGGCACAACGATGTAGTTCAAAACAATGATTCAAAAGTTTCGGTTGTATATTTCAAATGTTTATTTTAAGTGCTTTTCATTTTCTCCATAGATATTTAATTCATATCTAGTATCAGCTTAATGAAGCATGGTAGAAAGCGGGGAACGCCTCCGATGCATTTCGGGCTGGGTAGCCCTTTGTCAAGGAGCGCTGTAAGGAAGACGAAAAAGCGCTGTGAGCACTAGAGTATTGTGGCAGCTAGTACTTTGAATATTTAATGGTGCCGATCAATGGGGTGAAATATTTAAGCAAGTGGAAAGGCGGTGAGGGAAGTGCAGCGTCTAGCGTCAGCGCGTAACCGATCCGGTAGGTAGTGAAGGATGGGATGGTGGAGGGTGGGGTTGTATTGGGGAGCCGGTCTCAGCGGTACTTACTTCGCGGGTGGGTTCGAAGAACCTCTAACGCTTCCAGTGTGGGTTCGAGCGAGGTGCCTAGTTGGAATGAGGACGCGGGAAGCTTTAAAGAGACGCGAGGTGACGAGATTAAAAGAAGGACTAGGGTTGGGATCTGAATACTGTGTGGGCGCCATCTTGGAGCGGTGTCAGGGTTTCAGTTTGGGGTGAAACGCAAGCGCGAACAATGCAATAAGTGTATAAGAAAATGGTACAACAATACAAGGAAAAATATGAACATGGTAAATTACAGATGACAACTAAATTCAATACGGTCATTAAGACCGTGAGGCTTAAGGGTATGTAAACGATATATCCAGTACAGTTCTCTCTGGAGTAGGAATTTCCGTATGTCTGTTCCTTCTTTCTTTGAAACAGTTTCCAAAACGATGAATCGCATTTGAGCGATAGAATGTCTGGCTTCTGCGAAATGCATGGCAACATTGGATTTCTCATATTTCAATCTGATGTTCGATTTATGCTCGTTTAGGCGTATTTTGATTTTGCGTTCAGTCTTACCTATGTATAATTTGCCGCAAGGGCATTTGAGGGCATAAATTAAGTTCGAGGTGTCACATGTGGCGTTGACTTGAAGTTTTATAGGATTGCCTTGCATAGGATGTCTGATGGTGTTTCCTCTTATGATAGAATTACAGTGACTGCAATTCAAGCACGGTGATGTGCCTTTATTTACAGTGAGTTTGTGAGTCGGTTTGTTGAGTATTTCTTGTATATTCTTACTCCTAGAGTATGCAAATAAAGGAGGTTGTTGGAAAATGTCCCGAAGGTCTGGGTCCACTTGTAAAATAGGCCAGTGCTTGAGAATTATTTTCTTGTACATCGTACTTGATGTGGAAAATTTGGAGACAAGTACATTCCTTTGATTGTCTGGTTTAGGTTGTTTAGATAGAGCTTGTTCTCTAGTGATGTTCGCCACTCTGGTTTGTGCCTCGGTGAGGATGGATTCCGGATATCCTCGACTTGAGAAACGTTCTTGGGTTTCTTTTATGCGCTTAGAAGCGGTCAGTTCATCGGACACTATGCGTTTAACGCGTAACATTTGTGAATATGGCATGTGTTTTTTGAGAGCTCCCTGGTGGAAGCTGGAAAAATGGAGAGTGTTGTTGCGATCAGTTGGTTTTCTGTAGAGATCAGTGCTGAAGCCTTCCGGTGTTGTAGTGACATTCACATCAAGAAATGGGATGGTATGATTGCTGATATGCCAGGATAGTTGTATGCGTTCATCTTTAGAGTTCAAATCAAGTAATGCCGCATTGAGAGATTGTTCGGTGTTACTCCAAATGAAAAAGAGGTCATCAATGTACCTAACGTACATAACGGTATTGTCTTGGAAGGTGGCATTAGCATAAATGTGACGTTTTTCGAAATGTTCCATGAATATATTGGCGTATGTGGGAGCTGCGCAGTTTCCCATCGCCATTCCGGATAACTGCAAGTACCATTGGTTGTTGTTTTGGAAGTAGCTGTGGTATAGGGTGAAACCCATAAGTTCCAAAATGAATGTTTGCATCTCGGCGTCAATATCACTGTTGAGAAGGGCCGCTTCTATTGCTTCAATGCCTCCTTGGTGTG
Organism: Lissotriton helveticus; assembly: GCF_964261635.1. Lineage (NCBI taxonomy): Eukaryota > Metazoa > Chordata > Amphibia > Caudata > Salamandridae > Lissotriton > Lissotriton helveticus. Next base: position 5,059,881 of record NC_136065.1, read on the forward strand.
GTATGGAAGTATAGAGTGAACTGACGTCAGCCGTACATAAGACATAGGACTGTTGGTCTTGTGTGTGGATTTTAGATAGTTTGAGCAAAAAGTCTGTTGTGTCCTTAATGTAGCTAATAGATTTGGTGACAAGTGGCTGAAGGTATTTATCTATAAATTTGCCTGTAGGTTCGTGTAATGATCCTCTGGTCGAAACGATGGGCCTGAATGGCGGGTTCTGTAGATCCTTGTGAATTTTAGGACTCATTTGGATGGACGGGCTTCTAGGAAATTCTGTTAAAAGGAAGTTTTTTGTTCGTTCTTCAATGATACCATTGCGTTGTGCCTTGATTATAATTGCTTGAAGAATGTTATAGAATTCCCTTGTGGGATTGGTGTCAAGTCGCATGTAAATGGAGGTATCTAAGATATGCTCTTGAAGTCGTTGGTTGTACATTGTAGAGTCCATTATAACCAGGGCGCCGCCCTTGTCTGCCTTGGTGCACTTGATCGAGGTGTTGTTGGCTAGAGATTGTAAAGAGTCTCGGTCTTTAATGGTCAAATTTTGGTATTTAAACTTTTTCTTAAAGTTCATTTTCGACAGGTCGTTACGAACAAGATTTTCAAACAAATCTATACTTTTGTGGCTACATGGAGCCTGAAAAGTGCTGATAGGTCTTAGTCCTCGTAATTCGTCAGTTCGGGATTTCCTGTTACCGCTACAAACAACAGCTGTGCCCCGCCTAATCCCACATCTTCTGTCCCAACTGACTCCATTGCCTCCAGCCAAACCTGTTTGGGCAGCTCCTCGCCCAGTGGCCGAATACGATAGCATCGATGCACAACATACCACAAACCATTCACCGCGTACAGATCATGTTTTCTACACACACACACCTGTCCACGCACCCTGTTTATGGCCAGTTTTATGACTAGGAGGTGCCTTTCTTTATTGGGGTTTCGTCGATATCTGATGGGAGTTCCGGGCCTGGCCGGGTAATCTATCACGAACTGGACGTCTAAAATAGGGGCTTGCCTACATGACTTCGCTCTTTTGTATTATTGTAGAAATATGTGTATAGCCATATCATAAACTCAGGAATTCTTGCTTGCAGCTATTATTTTTGTATATAAGGAGACGGCTGGTTCTGTAAAAACGAACAGTCTCCTGAGAACACACAACCCGTGCTGTCGTGTTTTTAGGACACCTGTTACTTGGTAGCTGCCAAGAAAACTTGATCTCTGACGGTAACTAGAAGACTCCGTGTTTCTGTGGTCCGGAACAAGGGAGAACTCAGAGGTCTTCGGGTGTTATCCCCTGGCACCAACGGGTTCCTAAAAACCCGTTACCTCACCTTTTGTTCTGGATACAAGCCCCGCCGGCGGGCAGCCTTCTGCTGGTGAGGTGGGGGGGGGGGGTCTGTGCGGGATACCGGGGCTGACTACTGCGTGCTGTGGGGGAAGCTGGCACCGGCTCTGCAAGCTGTGCGGACCGTAAACTACTTATAAACTCCTAGCCCCTATAAAGTACTCAAGACCTAAAACAAGCCAGGGAAAATGTAAACATGAGTGCGGAGACGGGCTGCAACCAGGTTCAGTGAAATCTGTGCTCCCGCGGCTCATGAACACAACCATCTTCCTCGGAGGTCAAGAAGAAATGCCTCGGAGAAAGCCCCGTCATTTTCGGATTCGGGGGAGTGTTTTTCATTCTCTCCTCTTCCCATTGGCTGGAATGTAAAATTCCAGCCAAGGGGAAGAGGAGAGAAAGAAAACAGAAAGAAATGAAAAAACACACCCCTCAATCCCAAAAAGACGGGGCTTAAACGGACAGATGCCCCTCTCGTCCAATGGCTGGCCTCCGTTTAGGAAGGCAGCCAATGGAGAAGAGGGGCGGGTTCAAGCCCCACTCTCTAAGACAGTGGTTCCCAAACTTTTCACTCCTGAGGACCCCCATTGAGTCACCACTGGAAGCCGGGGACCCCCAAGCAATTTGTATGAGTTAAATTTAAAATATTAAAACAGTAATTCGAAAAAAATACACATGTATGCATACACAACAAATACTCAAAGTACTAAGGATTTTGGGACCAGATGTACCACCATTTCATTTAACTCCTCGCAATTGGCGACACATGGCGAGTGGCAAATTGCGAGTCGCAAAATAAAATGTACAACAGTGTGTTTCACACTGTTTGAGATTCCCAATGGGGTCCCAAATTGCGAGGTTCATTAATATTTATGAGCCTCTCGCAATTTGCGAGCCCATTAGGAATGCCAGCCCTCCCAGCGATGGTGGCCTGCTGGGCTCTGCAGGCCACCATGTCTGGGACTGCTTTTAAATAAAGCAGTTTTAAAAAGAAGGTGCAGCCCATTTACCATGCATTTAAAGAAAAAGAAAATTAAACCTTTTTCGTTTCATTTTCTAAGGGCAGGCATTTGCAAAGGGGAAGGGGTACCCTGAGGACCCCTTCCCATTTGCAAATGCATTACCATCTACTTGAAGTAGGTGGTAATTGCGAATGTTTTGCGACTGCAAAACATTTGTATATGGTTTTGAGACTCACTATTTGGAAGGAAATGCCCCTCCCAAATAGCAAGTTGCAAAACGTATTTAGCGAGTCGCAAACAAATTGCGACTCGCGAAATAGGCAATGTACATGGCCCAATAGGTTTTTCCATGCGCAAACGGGTTTGCGAACCCGTTCGCACATATAAAAACGTATCATACATCTGGCCCTTAGTATTTTATATTGAAGTCATAGCCCCTCTGTCACATGTATTTCATTTGTTTTATAGCATCTCTCATACCATTTGAGGATGCCAGACCACTTTACATCACACACATATATGTAAATCAGTGTGTATATAAAATGTTTAAAGAGTGCCTGCTCTGGAAAAGCACAAACTCCGGATTCAGAACATATCACAGTGGCTAGCACTGACTTTAACATAAAAAATGTATTTCCACCCAAAGAAATCTTTTTAGCAGCATCAGGATAATGAATATCTGGGAAAAACATAAGTTACTATCTGGTACCATGCAGTTTGCAAGCAGCTCTTTGATGACACTTTATAGGTCCCTCTGCTACATTACAATTGTCACTTGTGAAGTGCACAGTAACAAAAGAATCTCTCTGACAAAAGCAGTAACCACAAACCTATGCACATAAAATACTGCTTTTTAAGATGCATGTTACACGTTCTTTGCAGTAGGCACATTAACCCTCTGTGCTACATTAGTTAAGTCAAAGCTGCCACTAAACAAAACTCTCCTCACGCTCCAGCAGGTACATTAATCACTGGCATGATCTTGACACTTTTATTGTTGCTGGAAAGTTGCTAATTATACAAGAAACGTTTCTGTGCTTTTAAAACTGTTGCCTACGACCCCCAGGGAATGTGTCACGGACCCCTGGGGGTACGCGGACCCCAGTTTGGGAAACACTGCTCTAAGACATAAAGTCTTGGAGCGAGACTGCGCAAGCGCAGCCTTCGCTAGGCCGAGACCTAAAAACGAGGCGAAATGAAACATTTCTTCTCATTGCGCCAGGGTAAGACCAGGTTTTTCCTGGTCTTAATTTTGGCGCTGCCACCTATTTACGCCACCCTTGTAAATAGGGGTCAGCGTCAAATTCAGTGGGTGCTGCGATGAAACGCCCACGGCCCTCCCCTTTCATGCTAAGCATAGCAAGAAAGGGGGTCTTATTTACAAGGCAGCGACAAGCCACGTTAAGGGGTTAACGCGGCCTTGTATATCAGGAGAGGCCCCTATCACCACCACAACGTCACTGGTGTAGGTAGGGGCTTCCTTGTACATATGCCCCTCAGTGTTGTGATAACCACTGTAGTGGTTTGTTGTTTATCGGCTCTATTGCTGTGGCGCGTACGGGCCATAAATGTCTCTTTTCTCACACGTGGTCCTTCTGTTTATCTATAAAAATCCAATATATGCCCCCCCCCCCCCTCCCAGCCCCCAAGGTATGAGTCAGACCTCGGGCAGTGGCAGGGTAGGGTGAAGGGGAAACCCAGGGCGGGCAGAGCCGGGGAGGGAGGGAGGAGAGACGCGTCGGGTACTTTCAGTTTCGTTTTCCTGTCAACGCCGGGACCGGAGCCAGGGGGAGTCCGGGGAGGAGACTGAGGGGGGGGAGGTGCCAGAGAAGAGGAGGACAGTGACAGAGGAGGAGGGCAGGACAGGGGCAATTACACCACGGGGGAGGAGGACAGGACGAGAAAAGCAGAAGAGGCGGCCGGACCTCGAGAGAACGGCCTGCCTCACTGCCCCGGGAGCACGAGGCGGCCTCGCAGCGCTACAGGTGAGCTGAAGGAGGGAGGGCGGCCTCGCAGCGCTACAGGTGAGCTGAGGAGGGAGGGGTGAGCGTCCCTTCCTTTCTCTCTCTACCTGCCCCTCTCCTTTGGTTCTGCCCTCTCTCTACCTGCCCTCTTCTCTACGCGTGCACCCCCTGTGTTCACTTCCACTCTTCGGCCCCTCTGTTCAGTTTCTCCCCCCTCACACCTGTTCCTCTCTTCCTGCCCTTGTTTCTCTCTTGCTGTCTCTCTGGCTGCCCTGTTTGTGCCCCCCCTCCCCTGTCTGTCTCTTTGTCTGTCCCTCCGCCTCTCTTTCGCTTTCACTTCTGTCCACCCTTGGCCCTTTCTGTCTCCGCGAGAGAGAGAGATGGTCACTCATCCATCTCTCGGCCACTCTCTGTCCCTCTGCCAGTCCAGGGATAGACCCACTGCCTGTCCCTCTCTCTGCCCCCCTTTCCACCGACCGCCCCTATAAATTGCCCCTCTCTCCCTCTGGGTGTATCGCTGCCCTGGCACGGATGCCAATCACAGGGCCCTGCTGTGTGCGTCAGGAGCGCGTGTGCCCCCCGCGCCAGGGGCAGGAAGCGTTCACGGCCCACGGGGGTATTTTGGCCCCTACTTTGCTGCCTGGTTCGACCTGCTGAAACTCACGAGGCAAAAGAGGCCAGTGTGAAATCTGTGCTCGAGTGGTAATATTTTATTTTATTTATTTATTTATGCATTTTTATATAGCGCGGACTTTACCCGAAGGCGTCAGAGCGCTTCACATTAGGAACAGAGATGAAACATAATGAGAAACATTACAAAAGAACAGATTCCAAAAACATACGTTACTTACATAAGGTAAAAGTGACAATTGTGAGCAAACAAAATACATGAGGTAGTAAAAACTGTGAGCAACCAAAATACATGAGGTAGTAAAGGTAATAGTGACAATCGTGAGCAAACAAAATACTTGAGTAAAAATTGTGAGCAACCAAAATACATGAGGTAGTAAAGGTAATAGTGACAATCGTGAGCAAACAAAATACTTGAGTAAAAATTGTGAGCAACCAAAATACATGAGGTAGTCAAAAGTGCACAAGAGGAAATGAAAGTGACAAGTGTGCAATTATAAGAGAAAAAAGAGTATAATTAGAGGTATAGTCCTGCAATAAGTGCTAGACACTCAGGCTCAGGAACAAGCGTTACGTGGGCAAGGTGGCACTTGTGCAAGTATCAAAGGCAAACACATGTGAGAGGTAGCAGCCGTGTGTTGCAAGGGCAGAGTGGTGTGTGCATGTTACAAAAGGGCACCGAACACCAGTACATGGAAAATACTGCAAAAAGGCAGACACTCCAACCACAGGAATACACTGGGAAGGCACTTCAATGGTCATGGAAAGTAGAAATTATCAGTAGTGGGAAGTCTTCCTCACAAATAGCAAGAGGACGTGAGCCGAGGACGTAATACCGTGGAGTGAGTGTGCAACGACCCGGTGTTACCGCAGTGTGCAGTCTGTGCCCCGGTGGTAATACCAGGGAGTGAGGGTGCAACGACCTGGAGTTACCTCAGTGTGCAGTCTGGGCTCGAGCGGTAATACCGTGGGGTGAGTGTGCAATCACCCGGTGTTACCGCAGTGTGCAGTCTGGGCTCGAGCGGTAATACCGTGGGGTGAGTGTGCAATCACCCGGTGTTACCGCAGTGTGCAGTCTGTGCTCGAGTGGTAATACCGTGGGGGGAGTGTGCAATGATCAGGTGTTACCGCAGTGTGCAGTCTGGGCTCGAGCGGTAATACCGTGGGGTGAGTGTGCAATCACCCGGTGTTACCGCAGTGTGCAGTCTGTGCTCGAGTGGTAATACCGTGGGGGGAGTGTGCAATGATCAGGTGTTACCGCAGTGTGCAGTCTGGGCTCGAGCGGTAATACCGTGGGGTGAGTGTGCAATCACCCGGTGTTACCGCAGTGTGCAGTCTGTGCTCGAGTGGTAATACCGTGGGGGGAGTGTGCAATGATCAGGTGTTACCGCAGTGTGCAGTCTGGGCTCGAGCGGTAATACCGTGCGGTGAGTGTGCAATCACCCGGTGTTACCGCAGTGTGCAGTCTGTGCTCAAGTTGTAAGACCGTGGGGTGAGTGTGCAATCACCCGGTGTTACCGCAGTGTGCAGTCTGTGCTCGAGTGGTAATACCGTGGGGGGAGTGTGCAATCACCTGGTGTTACCGCAGTGTGCAGTCTGTGCCCCGGTGGTAATACCAGGAAGTGTGCAATGATCAGGTGTTACCGCAGTGTGCAGTCTGTGCTCGAGTGGTAATACCGTGGGGTGAGTGTGCAATGACCCAGTATTACTGCAGTGTACAATCTGTTCTTGAGTGGTAATACCGTGGGGTGAGTGTGCAACAACCCGGTGTTACCGCACTGTGCAGTCTGTGCTCGAGTGGTAATACCATGGGGTGAGTGTGCAACGACCCGGTGTTACCGCAGTGTGCAATCTGTGCTCAAGTTGTAAGACCGTGGGGTGAGTGTGCAATCACCCGGTGTTACCACAGTGTGCAGTCTGTGCTCAAGTTGTAAGACCGTGGGGTGAGTGTGCAATCACCCGGTGTTACCGCAGTGTGCAGTCTGTGCTCGAGTGGTAATACCGTGGGGGGAGTGTGCAATCACCTGGTGTTACCGCAGTGTGCAGTCTGTGCCCCGGTGGTAATACCAGGAAGTGTGCAATGATCAGGTGTTACCGCAGTGTGCAGTCTGTGCTCGAGTGGTAATACCGTGGGGTGAGTGTGCAATGACCCAGTATTACCGCAGTGTACAATCTGTTCTCGAGTGGTAATACCGTGGGGTGAGTGTGCAACAACCCGGTGTTACCGCACTGTGCAGTCTGTGCTCGAGTGGTAATACCATGGGGTGAGTGTGCAACGACCCGGTGTTACCGCAGTGTGCAGTCTGTGCTCAAGTTGTAAGACCGTGGGGTGAGTGTGCAATCACCCGGTGTTACCGCAGTGTGCAGTCTGTGCTCGAGTGGTAATACCGTGGGGTGAGTGTGCAATGACCCAGTATTACCGCAGTGTACAATCTGTTCTCGAGTGGTAATACCGTGGGGTGAGTGTGCAACAACCCGGTGTTACCGCACTGTGCAGTCTGTGCTCGAGTGGTAATACCATGGGGTGAGTGTGCAACGACCCGGTGTTACCGCAGTGTGCAGTCTGTGCTCAAGTTGTAAGACCGTGGGGTGAGTGTGCAATCACCCGGTGTTACCGCAGTGTGCAGTCTGTGCTCAAGTTGTAAGACCATGGGGTGAGTGTGCAATCACCCGGTGTTACCGCAGTGTGCAGTCTGTGCTCGAGTCGTAATACCGTGGGGTGAGTGTGCAACGACCCGGTGTTACCGCAGTGTGCAATCTGTGCTTGAGTGGTAATACCGTGGGGGGAGTGTGCAATGACCCAGTGTTACCGCAGTGTGTGCCCAGTGGTAATACCAGGGAGTGAGTGTGCAATGACCTGGTGTTACCGCAGTGTGCAGTCTGTTCTTGAGTGGTAAAACCGTGGGGTAAGTGTGCAATCACCCAGTGTTACCGCAGTGTGAAGTTTGTGCCCTGATGGTAATAACAGGGAGTGTGCAATGACCTGGTGTTACCGCAGTGTGCAGTCTGTACTCGAGTGGTAATACCGTGGGGGGAGTGTGCAATGACCCAGTGTTACCGCAGTGTGTGCCCAATGGTAATACCAGGGAGTGAGTGTGCAATGACCTGGTGTTACCGCAGTGTGCAGTCTGTTCTTGAGTGGTAAAACCGTGGGGTAAGTGTGCAATCACCCAGTGTTACCGCAGTGTGAAGTTTGTGCCCTGATGGTAATAACAGGGAGTGTGCAATGACCTGGTGTTACCGCAGTGTGCAGTCTGTACTCGAGTGGTAATACGGTGGGGTGAGTGTGCAACGACCCGGTGTTACCGTAGTGTGCAATCTGTGCTCGAGTGGTAATACCTTGGGGTGAGTGTGCAATGACCCGTTGTTACCGCAGTGTGCAGTCTGTGCTCGAGTGGTAATACCGTGGGGTGAGTGTGCAACGACCCAGTTGTAGGAGAGTAGGGTCTGCTTCCTATGGTCACCCCCAATTTTTGCTTTTGCTTTACTGGTTTTCGACTTAGATGTGGCTGTGGGCCTGCTAATCAGACCCACAGCCCAGATGCACTCTCGCTAAATTCCCTTCATGTACCCTAGGTACATCCACAATTGGGAATTGGTTCACCTTGTCAGCCCCTGTAGAAGTGTACCCTAGGTACTCAGGGTATAGGCTTAACCAAGACCTACCAGGGGCTGCAGCATGTATTATGGCCACCCCTGACTGGCCACTCAAATAGACACAACTGGATGAACACTCAGCTGGGACAAGGTCGTGTAATCAGCCCTTGCTTAGGTATAGTATTCCTATACCTACTAATATATAGACACATAGTAACCTATGAGTCACTCCTATGGCAGGCCTTAACAATCCTGGAGGCAGAGTGCTTGGTTATGTGTGAGATGGTGCTCTAGCATGAGCTGAGCCTGTCTGCAGCTTTCGGAACCATGTCCTTATAGCTGTTCTATGATATCGCCATACCATATACTCTTAAGTGCATTATAATCCTCGCGGTTAAATGCTAACTTTGGTTTGGCTTTATCCAAACATGTCGTGTAAGGTGTCATGCGCTTTGGAATACTACCCCATCGCCAATTCTGGCGACGGGGGTAGCATTCCACCCTTCTAGAGGGAGAAGACATGTTAGTTCTGACTATCTCAGTTAAAACTAACCAGAGCCCCAGCGTCACAAAATGGACGCTGCTGCCACCGACACAAGTCTGACCTCCTGCTGCTGGGAGTCCTTCCAGTCACGGAGGTTTGGACAATAGGTTTCCTGCCTGGAGAGGTGCGAGCACCACCCCAGACAGGACATTGTGTATTGGGACAGGGAGGGCTGAATAGAATGAGACACTGCCTGGGGCACACTAGGTGCTCCATGCATACCCCAGTTCAAACCGGTTGCTGGGGCACTCCAGCCCCAGCTCTGGCACGAAACTGGACAAAGGAAAGGGTGTGTAACCACCCCCCTTCCTGGTCCCACCCATAGGAGGGACCTAGAAAGTAATCCAGCCCCTTTTAGTCGTATAAAGGTAGGAGCTGAGTCCTGAGACTTTAGATTAGATCCTGAACTGAAACTTGAAACGAAACTCTGGACCTTCGACGTTCTGCTGAAGCTGAAGACTGAAGAATCTCCCTTGTGGCCAAGGAGTGACCACCCTGGGCAACCAGGCACCATCCAGCAAATCAACGGCTTGCTTTGTCGAAGTTCCTGCCGGAACCCGAGCACAGAGTCTGACAAGACCCAGACTTCCAGACCTCTCTGACCCTCTCTTCACGACTGCAACATAGCTGAGATTCGTGGAGGCGACGAGACACGTGGGACCGGACATCTTGAAAAGCCTGCAACTGGCTAACTGTGCAGCTCCTGAGGTACCCTCGAAGCTGTGCACTGGGGATTGAGAAGCCCCGAATCCGAGCTCCACCTGCACTGAAGATCTGCCCTCCACACTCCACGAGTTCTGCGTGGGGCCCTTCTGCTTGTGTTCTGCTCGACGCGTTCTCCGTTTGCTGGCCCGTTGGTTAGTAGCCTCTGTGCCGACAATCCTTTTGAACTAACTCGCTGGTCTGGTTGCTCCAGACTGGCCCTTGCCTCCCTGCAAAGGTGAGGCACCTCAGACCTTTCTGGTCTGCACCAGAAGGCTTCTTTGATTCCTGCGTGGGTTGCCTTTGCCAAGGCTTGTTGACTCCAATCCGGCAGTCGACCCCTTAATCTGCGAGAACCTTTGTGGGACAGCTCGCCTCCAGCACCTGGTCATCCTCGACGCCTCCTGGTCCGCGTGGCTGAAGAGACAAGCTTCACGACAGCACCTGATTGCTCCTCGACATCGCCTGGTTCCTTCCTGGTTCCACCCGGTCACTGGCTAGTGACCCAGACTCTGTCCCCTCTGCTTTCAGGTACTCTTCATCCTCGATCCACCCTTGGATCCACCCGGACACTTCTCTCCTGGTCGCCTGCAGCATCTTTCTCCAGGTCTCCATAGGCTTCAACGACGAAACCCGACACATCTTCACACCTATGCACCCGCCGTCCGTGGGTGAGGTAACGCGAGCACTTCGGTGCTCCCAAGGGTATGGACTATCCAAGTTTCTAGGTTTTTAGTTGTTTCCTCCTAGCTAGACCGGAAGTGTCCTAAATCCTTTTAAATCTAACTTCTAAGTTCCCATTGACTTTGCATTGACTCACGCGTGTGTGTAAAGACACTGCACGCGCCGCCTGTGGGCCTCCCACTCCTAACCTAAGGGTCAGATAGTGCAGCCCCAGCGATTCTCCAGGCCCTAGGCCTTTCCTTTTCTCGTGACGTGGTACTTATACCACTTTCTTAATATATGGTTTGCTCCCCTAGGGCCTAACCGTAAATTGTGCAACTTAAAGTATTCTAACTAAGTATCTTGTGATGTGCTTTGGCCTCTGATCTCATAAAGTTCAGAGGAGTGTGTTAGTAAATAAATACATATATATTTTATATATATCCTGTGTGGTGTCCTTTCATTTGATATTCAAGGGGTTACATATGGTAAAACAGCTGGCTTTACACGCCCTCAAGAGTCTTTTAGCCTAAGACTGTTCTGTTCATGCTACCACTAGGATAGCTGGTCTATAAGGTTGACTTACAACCATCACCATAAGGGTTGTTTGGACTGGTGCAAGGTGATCACTAGAACTAGTGAGCAGCATATACCAGGCCAACTTCTCACACCAGTGTTACCGCAGTGTGCAGTCTGTGCTCGAGTGGTAATACCGTGGGGTGAGTGTGCAATCACCCGGTGTTACCGCAGTGTGCAGTCTGTGCTCGAGTGGTAATACCGTGGGGTTAGTGTGAAATGACCCGGTGTTTCCACTGTGTGCAGTCTGTGCCTGTTACAGCTAGCAATTGATTGAAATGTAAACTTAGCTATATTGTGTGATGTCCAATACAGTCTATTTATTGTAAAAAAAAAATGATGTCTTTTAAGATTTGCTGGTGTGACTAGAGAGTATAAAATATTTGAAGAGCTCTTCCAGATTATCTGCAAATCCTCTTCCTGAAGTGTATCTTGCCAGATGGTGTTTGGAGGATCTAATTTCCTTTCTTCCCCTTCCATCATTTGTGTGTTCCACTTGGAGACTTCTTTGTGTTTTGCCCTTGTGTCTTGGATACCATTCTCGAAGTCCCATAGTGATATTATCTCTTGAGGAATTGTGGGTAACCATGAGCTTAGCTGAATAAATCTAAATTTCGATAATTTATTTCCAGTTTTAATTTTCAATACTTCCCTGGGGACCAATTTGCCTTCGAATAAAAGTTTGCCCCACTTGATCAACCCGGCTTGCTTCAATGGTATTGCCAGGGCATCTTTTAGGCATTCTGGTGTACCGGGCGAGTCCCAGATAGGGGCACATTCCGAGAAGTATCCTATATTTAGCATCTTTCTCATTGTAAACCATAGACTTAGGGATGCCGTCAATACTTTTAACCTTACTTTTAAAATAAAATGCGGAGCCCCAAATTTGTACAAAAAAGGTGTTCCAAACTCATTTGTCATTTCCCATAATATTAGTCCCCAAGTAGATTGGTCAGGGTCCCCTATAAGCATTCTAAAGTTTTTAAATTGAAATGCCATACAATATAGCTAAGAGTGGACTGATGTTTGGTTAGCTCTCCGGCCTATCTCCATCCTAGGCGACGGGTATTAGTGCCAAGATGCTCCTTGGAGTGAAAGTTGCGCTCTATAAGAATTAAATTACATTACATTACATTACATTACATTACATATAGCTTAAGATCTGGCAAAGCTTGACCTCCCCCATGGAGTCATCTTCTTAGCTTCTTCCATGGGAGACCTTCTCCTCGAGAGGCTCAAATAAAGCTAGTTATTTTCCCTTGAATTTTGTTTATAATTTCTTTAGGGAATTTTAACTGAATACAGTTAACGGAGCACCTTTCTTTCAAGTAAACATCACTCATTTCTAATTTGTTAATCAAAATATTATTTACTTTTACATCTAGTCTCATTTTGTGCTTCTTTTACATTTCAAATGGTTTTATGTCTAAACATAAGTTTGTCATTGCTAAGTGGCTAGATTGATATATTGGAGTGGAGACAGATTCATTATTATTATTATCATATTAGAACTCTCATACCTGCATATTTTACAATAATAAAGAAAAGACTGAATTATTTCTATCTAGCAGTCCCAGCTTAAGCCTTTTTTTGTTTACATCTGTTTATTGCTGGTTGTTTCACTTGCTTTTTCTGACCTACAAGCATAGGGCGGCCAAAGACATTTTACACTATACACTGAGAATGCCAACAGAAAGCAAGACTAAATGTTATGACGAGAGCAAGAGGCGGTTCCTTGCCTCAATTCATCTCTCAAACCAGCTCAAAAGGACGTCTTCACAGATGAAAGGGATGGAATCTCATCTGAGTCAAAGTGTTTTGGAAAGTCTAACAAGAGAATTCGTTGCAATGACCTTATGATTACTAGATAATGGTTTACTCTGGTTTCTAAGAAAACTATTTCTAAACCGAGCCTCAATTTTACATGCAAATAAAGTTTAGTTAAATGAGTCATTTAAATATAATATTTCTACTACCCCTCATAATTGATAAGATCATGCTTATTCATAGTTCCACCTCTCTGCATGATTTAGTAGAATTGTCTTTAGTTTGAAAAAGTTTGTGATATAAACTCAATTGACACTAGTTTTGTAGTTAACACATTTTAATATCATTCCATTCTCTTGCTCCTACCAATAGAACCTCAAACTGTCTCAGGAGTGTATTCTCTAAAATAGTATCCTTACACACTTTGTAAAGTTGGAAGTACTGTTAGATCTCACCCTTCCATTACAACACAAAGACATTGTTAACCGGTAAAACACCGGCACTTCAGGTGTCTTGCAGGCAGGCCCGGCTCCAGGAATTTTTAATTGGGTGGGCCAAGGACGCATTTGGGTGGGCCACTGCGGGCTCGATTTGTCGCATAAATGTCTAGGCAGGCCTGCTTCAGGGCCCTCCTTTACCTCTTCTTAGTCTTACAAGGCCCAGTAAAACTCACTCTTTTCCAAATCTCTTTCTAAATGTTATCACTCTCAAAAAGTGTTTTTTCTATGTAATGTTCCTTTGATGGGAAGAGGAGGTATCTGAGGTGGGAGGATCAGGCGAGTGACACTTCTCGGCTCCCTCTGTGGGAGCCGTCGGGGAGAATCCCTCTTCATTACTACCTCCACCTGACCCCGGACTCTGCAACGCACTCCCTTTCAAGCTTGATTATCCACTACTCCTCTCCAGTGCACCTTATCTCAAAGATGACCTTGGGCCCCGCCCCATGTCAGGCACCATCTCCCGGTAAAAACATTAGTAAAATCACCTTCATACTTAAAACATTGAATAGAGCAATAAATATAATTAGCAGGCACTTTAAAGTATGTTCCACAGTGGCCCTTATGGCCCGACTGCTAATTATTTTTTTTAAGTTCAAGAGAATTTTATTAATAGTAATAAGAGAGAAAACCAGGTGTCAAAACAAAATACAACGTGATATCAGAGTAAGAATCTGAGCACAATAATACAATCATACAAATGCAAGCATTATAATAAAAAAAAGATCTGGGTACAAGATGAGAAAAAGGGAAAAGGAAATGAAAATTTACGGTAAGCATAAAATATGAAAAGCATAAGAACATTGGAAAAAAAATAAATAAAGATGGTACAATGAAGGATAAGTGGAATGTATCAGGCAATTAAGGAGGTTTAGGAACTTCCTGTTGTGGAGGTGGAAGGTGAAACAAACGTTTACTGCATGAGTCCAGATAAAGTGTGACGGGAGTCCATAAGTCCATGCGTTTCGTAGCCATACATGCCGGGAAAACATGAGCTGTATTGAGTCTATGGTTATGGCATACATTAAACCACCACGCTTTGAAGGAAATTTTAGAGAAGTCTTTCCAGTTGACTGTTATTTGTTGGAAGGCAGCGGCAAGTAATAAATCAACAATCTGAGGTTTTAGCTCAATGCCATCCCAGCAAGGAGAGAGACTGCCCATAAAAACATGTGTGTGAGAAAAGGGGATAGAGGTGTGAAAAATTAAATTAATTTGAGCCCAAACCTGTAACCAAAAATCACGTACATGAGTGCATAAAAATAACATATGAAATAAATTGGCTTGTGGTGACGAACAAGACCAACATGTGTGGGGAGTAGTGGGAAAGCGTTTGTGAAGGTCAGAGGGTGTGAAGAGGAGTCTATTGTAAATGAAGAACAAAGTCTGAGTAAGGGTTGCTGCTCTGGAAGATTTGCGGAGTTTAGTCCAGATTTTGTCCCAAAAGGAAACCGACCAAGAGGTAGACAAATCATGCTCCCAAGATTCTTCTACTTTAGATTTAGGTCTCGGAGTCTCACCAGCATGAAGGTATTTGTAAATAGTAGTAGCCTTTGGCGTGGTGCGTAAGAAGGAATGAAGTGCGGTAGCGGGAGCGGATGGAGCAGGAGGAGGGCAGGGCTGAGAGAGGTTATTATATTTCGGTAGGACTGTATTTTTAAGCAATTGGTATTTACGTGCAAAGGAAGTAGGTAAGTCATAGAGGGAGCGAAGGGTGTCAAAAGATAAGAAAGAGGAATGAGAAAATAGTTGGGAGATCCACTGCAGACCTCGAGTATGCCAAGTTTTCCAAAAGAAGGGTCTGTTACGGATGAGTAAGGAAGTGTTATGCCATATGGGAGAGGAAAGGAAATCAGCAATGGTAGTGGGGGGAGAGTGCGTAGAGCAGAGGAGTAATTTAGTGGTAAACTTATGAATCGGAGTAGAGATAGAAGTGGGTTTGCGGGAAAAGGAAAGGTACTCAGCAAAGGAGAAGGGAGAAAGAAGAAGGCGTTCAAATTTGGTGCATAGAGGGCATGGGATATCAGGATCTAGTAGCCAAAAAGAAGCTTGTCTCAACTGAAACGCCTTGTGATAGGCTGGGAAGTCAGGAAAGTTGGCCCCTCCTTCAGATTTAGGACGAATCAGACGTGCTAGAGACATTCGTGACTTCTTTTTACTCCAAAGAAAGGACATTAGAATAGAGTTGATTTTTTTGAAAAATTTGGATGGGACAGGGACTGGAATATTGGAGAGGGTGTAGAGAACAATGGGAGTCAACATCATTTTGATAGTGTCGAGGCGACCCCACCAGGATAGATAAAGGGGATGCCACTTGGATGTGAGGTCCGTTAATTTTTTAATGCATTTGGACATGCACAGGGAAACGGTATCTGGGATGGTAGGAGTGACATGCATTCCAAGGTACTTGATATTGGAGGGTTTCCACGTAAAATTAGAGGCAGCAAAATCGGGTTTAAAAGTGAATTTAGTTAAGGGGAGGATCTCACATTTATCGTTATTAAGTTTATAGCCGGATATTTGGGAATAAGCATGGACTTCAGTAAGAAAAGCAGGAATGGAAACGGAGGGATTGGAGACAAATAGCAATATGTCATCCGCATAAGCGGCTAATTTGATGTGGGAGTCTGACAGTTGGAAACCTTGGATGGAGGGGTTTTGACGGAGCTTGGAAAGGAAGGGTTCTAATGCCAGATTAAAGAGAAAGGGAGATAAGGGACAGCCTTGGCGGACACCTCTTTTTAAATCAAAAAAAGAAGATATTTGACCGTTAGCACAAACCGCTGCGCGTGGGTTAGCATAAAGTAGGGAGATTAAGGATATGAAAACAGGACCAAAACCAAACCAACGGAGGGTATGAAACAAATAAGTCCATTCAACTCTATCAAACGCCTTCTCGGCATCCAAGGCAATAGCCGCAAGGGGATGAGGTAAGAGGCGAGACCTAGAAAGGATGTTAAAGAGGAGTCTGGTGTTGTCAGTTATAAAACGGCCCTTGACAAAGCCCGACTGTTCCTCACCCAAAAGGTCCGGGAGAAGAAGGTCAAGACGTGCCGCAAGAGACTTTGCAAAAATTTTATAGTCAATATTGACCAAAGAGATCGGCCTATAGTTTTTGCAATGTTGAGGATCCTTCCCCTCCTTGGGTATGAGACAAATGTGGGCGTCCGAAAAAGAGCCTGAGGAGGAACCCAAGGAAAGGAAGGTGTCGATAAGGGAATGGAGTCGGGGAATGAGGAGCTGTGAGAAGTGGAGAAAAAATTCGACTGTGAAGCCGTCTGGCCCAGGGGCCTTGTCTTTTTGGAGGGTTTGAAGCGCTTTGAGTAGTTCTTGTTGGGATATATCAAGTTCTAATTGAGAAAGGTCAAGTGGAAAGTGAGATGGTTTTTGAATGGAGGAGAAAAAAGTATCTAGAGAGTGGGAAGAGGGCTGTGTTTCAGAAGAGTATAAAGTCTTATAGAAGGTAGAGAATTCAGTGAGAATGTCTGCGTCCGTATGTTTGAGATTTGAGTCGGCGTCATAGATTGATTCAATGTTTAATTTGTTGTGTTTCACTTTGAGATAATTTGCCAATATCTTGCCAGCCTTATTTTTGCCTCCATAGAACTTGGCACTAGATTTTAATAAGTACAGGGATGCATCGTCCGTGGATTTTTTATTAAATTCCATCTTAGCGTTAACCAGGGCAGTTAGAGTTTGCTGTGAGCGGGAAGTGAAATAAGAATGCTCCAATTTCTTGATATCCAGAAGGATGGCCTTGGTAAATTCGCGAGCAGCTCTACGTTTTTTAGCAACAAAGCCAATGATAAAATCTCTCGCTGCCGCTTTAAAGGCGTCCCAAATGGTGTGTTTAGGGACAGGGGAGTTATCATTTAGGGAGAAAAATTCGTGGGAGAAGGAAGTGAAGGAAGCAGTAAATTTAGGATCTAGAAGGAGAGAATTGTTAAAACGCCAGCGTTTAGGGCCTATTGATTTGGGTAAGATATCCAATTGAACTAATGTGGGGGCATGGTCAGAGAGTAAAATTGGACCAATTTCTGCATGAGTAAGAGTTTGGGCAATATTATGGGTGACAAAGATGTAATCGATCCGAGATTGGGAATGGTGACATGGAGAGTAAAAGGTAAATTCTTGTAGTTCCGGATTGCATAAACGCCAAGCATCAGTGAGTTTGTGTTGGGAGATAGCTTGAGAGAAGGATTTATGAGGATTGTTGGGGATGAAGTGTGCTTTGGAGTTCCTATCGAGAAAGGGATCCAGGGGCTGATTACAGTCTCCTGCAAGTATAAAATTATCATCAATAAATCTAGTGATGTGCTGGGAGAATGAGTGCCAGAAGGTGGGATCTCCAGTGGTAGGGGCGTAAACATTTAGGAGAGAAATTGGAACATTCTTGATAGCAAGTTTGGTATATATCCATCGGCCTTCAGCATCGGATTCCTGGGCAAGCAAGGAATGAGCAAGAGCTTTGTGACATAAAATTGCAACGCCATTACGTTTACCATCCCCAGGAGAGTAATAAACATCACCCACCCAACTTCTCTTCAATTTGACAGATTCTTCAGCAGATAAATGGGTTTCTTGTAAAAAAGCAATGTCCACATTTAAACGTGAAAGATGAGATAAAATTCTTTGTCGTTTGATAGGGGAGTTGACGCCCTTAACATTCCATGTGATTACTTTTAAAGACATATCATATCAAAGAAAAAGAAGAAAGCAAAAGAAAAGAAAGGAGGTGAAAATGAGACCCAGAGATTGAAAGAGCCAAGGAGAATAAGAGAGTCGATGAAAATCAGTGTGATATAGGAGAGAGTAAAAGGCTGAGGAAAGAAGAGATAGGGTGAGGACAAGAAAGGCAGAAGCGAGTGATGTGGAGAAGATGATAAGGTATTCCAAGAAGTGGTTAGAGTGATAGGTAGAAGACAGTAATAGAAGAGTAGTAGAAAACCAAGAGAGAGAGACACCTGTGAAACAGAGGAAATTGGGGAGCTTAAAAGCGAAAAGGATGCAAGGAGGAAAGTGAACAACCGGGAAGAGAGGGAAAACATACTTACGAAGGGTAGAGATGGGGGGGGTTGATCACCAGGGGGAGGATACGCGAGGAAATGGATGAGGGGGGAGCGCCAGGCAAAGGAAGCAAGCGTCCAATGCAAACGAACCAACAGGTCGGGGGGAAGACGCCATATATATTGTAAAACCTGCAAGGAAAAAGGAGGAACAACAATAATGAATGAGACGAATGAGAGAAGATGAGGAGAAAAACCTTAATAAATGACAAAAAGATATGTAAAGCAACGGTAGTGAACAGTACTAACTAACAAACAGGGATACAAGAAAAACAACGGAGAGTGAGGGGACGAACAGGAGAACAGGAAAATAAGAGTCGCCAGAAAACGTGGCAAAAACAAACAATAATACATTCAACAGTGCACAACAAGCATGCAGATTAATTGAAATTTCAATGTTGCATCATAAAGAAATCATGGCGGGAAAGCTGACGAGGAGCTGGAAAAGTCCATATCAGAGGCCTGAGTTGCATTCAGAAAGCTTCGAAGACGAACAGGATCTTCATAAGTCGTAGTTTTGTTGTTGTAGGTCACTCTGAATAGGCAAGGGTGGAAAAGACCATATCTAGCTCCAATGGCACGAAGTTCTGGTCGCATATCCAAGAAGGCCTTGCGGCGAGTAGCTGTGGCTCTTGCGTAATCCTGCGCAAAGAAAAGATTGGAGCCCGACCATTGCAGTCGGGGTGAGGCACGAGCCGCTGAGATAACTTTGAGGAGGTCAGTATATTCTAAGAAGTACATGATGATACCTCTTGGTCGTGAAGAAGGAGATGAAGTAGAAGGAAGACGACCCAACCGATGTGCACGCTGGATGTTAAGCGCAGTATCCTCAGGTAGATGAAGAAGCTTGGGCAAAAATGATTTGAAGAAGGCAATGGGGTCAGACCCCTCACAATTCTCCGCCAGGCCGTAGAGACGAAGATTATTGCGCCTGTTACGATTCTCCAATTCCTCAACCTGTTTTTGAAGAGAGGAAATTTGAGATTGCATGTGTGTTACTTTGGAGGATGACTCTTGTAGAGTAGTTAGAGAATGTTCCACTGTAGTCACTCTGGCATCCATCTGAGACCAATTGTCAGTAAGAACCTGCAACTTATTATTGGTTTCTTCCATGAAGGGTCTGAGGGCACGGATCTCTTCCAATAACATCTCCATGGAAACAGCCGATGTGGACCCCGTCGGCGATGGAGGATCTTTTTTAAGGCGTTTCGTCGTGACCTTCCCTGGAGGTTGGATGGGTCGCTCCGTATTAGACTGCGACATTTGAGTAACGAGTCCTTGAGAGGCCTCGAGGTGCGCCAGTGCAGAGAAGACCTTGGAGTTTTTGATGAAGACACGACGTGGATTTTTGGAAGTGCGAGGGAATGGCTTCTTTTCCATGAAAATGAAGTTTAATAATATCCACTGCTAATCCAGAGGCAATGAAGAGTGTGCGTTGGAGCTTCTGACTGGAAAACTGCGCAGGAAGCAATTATGCCAGGGAGTGAGGAAAATGAGTGGAGCAGCGACCAATTCGCTAATGGAAGTAGTTAACACACTGATGATGGAAGCAGAGAACCACCATGGTGATGAAGTGTAGACAAATGGCACACTGTGGAGCAAAGGAGATCCATCAAGGAGAGGACGTCACGAGTGCAATGTAGCAAGTAAAGGAGAGCGTGCAGAAACCGTACTCAACACTGCCCCAAGTGGTAGATAGTGCCAAATATGTGAGCCTAAGAGAGAGCAGCTCTTTTAGCGTGGTATTAACAGAGTCTGAATGTACCTGCAGGGTGCCTGAAGAGATATAAGTCTGTTTGCTGAAAATGGCCGCCAAGGAGATGAAAATGTAAATTAAACTTCCTAATATCCGTTGAAAGGTACCTTATGGCATTTACATGCAGGGATGAAGCATAGATACAGAAAGTATCTCACCAGTAAGAATTGGCGGTGCGTAGGGCTTTGTGGCAGACTCGCATTGATGTAGAGCGGGAGCGCCACAGTCCGCGCTGACAGAAAACAAAATGGCGGGCGCGACTTTCACACAGCCGCGCCCGCCGCAAAATCACCGAAAACGGCCATTCCGGCGCTCAGAAGGGACTGCAAATGGAAGCCCTGTGCTCGCTGTCGTCTCCGGTCGTGGAGAAACTGCCTTGCAGGAGCAGGTAAGATGACAAAAGCGGCGAAAACCCCCCGGCGACCGGGAGCGCTCACATCTGCGCTGCCGTCCTCGCCGGGCGCCAAGCCACGCCCCCCCGACTGCTAATTAAATAAACAAAAACAGAAAGGCCATGACAGGGCCGGCTTCAGCGCTGATGCAAAAGTCTTTTTTGGCGCTGCACCAAAAACCTCTTTCTCCATAAATACCTTTACTACCACCTTCCAACAGTGTACCTCATCCATCCATGCCCCCCTATTCACCTCTTCCTCGGATTCCCTCACTGCCAAACTCCACAAGTGCCCCTCATCTCCCCATAGCCCCTCCCCTTTATGACCTCCTCCTCGGATTCCCTCACTGCCACCCTCCCCCAGTGCCACTCGTCTCTCTGTAGCCCCACCCCCTCATGACCTCCTCATCAGACTCCCTCACTACCACCATCCACCGGTGCCCCTCATCTCTCCCTAGTTTCCTCCACCCCATGACCTCCTCTTCGGATTCCCTCACTGCCACCCTCCACCAGCGCCCCTCATCTCTCTGTAGCCCATCCCCCTCATGACCTCCTCCTTAGACTCCCTCACTACCACCATCTACCAGTGCCCCTCATCTCTCCCTAGCTTCCCCCTCCACCCCATGACCTCTTCCTCTGATTCCCTCACTGTCATCCTCCAACAGTGCCCCTCATCGCTCCATAGCCCCTCCCACTACCTCCTCCTCGGATTCCCTCACTGGCACCCTCCACCAGCGCCCCTCATGTTTACGTATCCTCTCTCTCATATGCATTTAATTTGTTGTATAACGCTGCTCATATCAATGTAGTGTGTGTCAGTACTTTACACCACGCACACACTTACAGAGACAATGAATCATGCAAGTATGTAAATCAGTCTACAGGGAATGTCACATAAGCCAATGAGGATTACAAGGTGTAGGAATCACATGTCATCCATTCTGGTGGGTAGTATATTTTAAGAGGGTTTGGTCTGGAGAAACACAACCTTGGGATTTAAAGAGTATTCCATGGGGGTCAGCTTTACTGATAAAAATGTTTATCTGCCCAAACATACTCATTTTAGCAACATTAGAATAATGAAAAGACTAGGGAAGTTCTAACTATATCACAAAACAAAAAAGCGAAGTTCTAATTATACCATTCATGTTTGTAGGCAGCTCTTTGGTGGCCGTTCGTTGTTCACTGCCTTTTGTTAGGATTGTAACTTCTGAAGTAACACAAGGATCTCTGTGACAAAGGCAGTAACCCACTGAGCTATCCACGTAAAATACAGTGCGTCTGCATCTAAAAAATACTAACAGACAAACGATTGCTCTAAAGCAGGATCATTAATCACCAACTTTATCTGGATATTGCCATTTTGTATTGTTTTATTGTTGACCAGCATCGGCTATGATGAAATGATAAAAACTGTTTAAATGAAGCACATACGAAGTATGTGTCCTGCTGGGCCTGTGCAGATTTTAAAAAGAATTTTTTTTTGTAACACATTCTCTTACCTACTCCATTAGTCCTATTTTGTGTCACAGCCTTATGTGATAAGCAGCTGCAGGGGTCAGGGGGTGACTAGGAATAAACAGACCACTTTTCCCCTGCACTGCATAGAAAAAGAAATATCAACGCAGCAGGACAGTAGGCAAAGGTTACCAAAGGTTACCGTTGTCAAAGAAAGGATTTGTCCCCTTTCACCATGCAGAGGTGAAGGGGTGACAAAAGTAAACAAAGCCTCCTTAAAATGTAAATGGTCTTTTAAAGACCTGTTAAGTACTTTGGTGCGGCTGCGATAATCTTCAACTGTCTGTGTGTGTGTGTGCGCCCGGGAAGCTGTCTCCCCGGGCTGACACACACGACCTGTGCGTTGCACGCCTGCCTTCAAGCCCTCACTGCGAGGGCCAGGGCTCCTGTTTGGGTGGGCCAGGCTCATCTTTGGGTGGGCCGGGCCCACCCGGCCCACCCAGTATTCTGTCACTTTTCACAACTCTCAACTCCACGCACTAGCGGTAGCATTCAGTGAAACCGGCACGCTAGACCGCTCTCCTATAAGTGCGTCTCACAATGCGTTACATTTACTTGACACTTAAGCGCTCCTCTGCATTTTTTTTAACTCAAAAGGGCTCAAGTGCTTTGATTCTTTCTGAGCTTTTCACTTGGTTAATCCCAGCGTTTCCGATTTCTGGCCCACAGAAAGGTTATTCATGGACACCTTTTGAGAGCACTCATTCGCTGTCTTTGAGGCATTTTGTAAAAGGTCATTTCAGTCGAACTTCTGAGAGATCATATACTTTGATTTGGGGCCTATTTTAAAGGTCAGTTAGAGTTTAAGACTTTATTTATCTTTGTGAGCATTTAAGATTTATAAGCAGTGAATTACATTATGATATTAATAATGAGTATTTAAACACATGCCCTGAACCAAACTGTTATGGCTATTATATGCGTGATTTTAAACAACTGTATAATCAATGACCATGTGAACTTTTATTTGTGAATAGTACCAACTTGCGCGTGTGAACTTTTATTTGTGAATAGTACCAACTTGTGCATGTGAACTTTTATTTGTGAATAGTACCAACTTGCGCATGTGAACTTTTATTTGTGAATAGTACCAACTTGCGCATGTGAACTTTTATTTGTGAATAGTACCAACTTGCGCATGTGAACTTTTATTTGTGAATAGTACCAACTTGCGCATGTGAACTTTTATTTGTGAATAGTACCAACTTGTGCATGTGAACTTTTATTTGTGAATAGTACCAACTTGCGCATGTGAACTTTTATTTGTGAATAGTACCAACTTGCGCATGTGAACTTTTATTTGTGAATAGTACCAACTTGCGCATGTGAACTTTTATTTGTGAATAGTACCAACTTGCGCATGTGAACTTTTATTTGTGAATAGTACCAACTTGCGCATGTGAACTTTTATCTGTGAATAGTACCAACTTGCGCATGTGAACTTTTATTTGTGAATAGTACCAACTTGCGCATGTGAACTTTTATTTGTGAATAGTACCAACTTGCGCATGTGAACTTTTATCTGTGAATAGTACCAACTTGCGCATGTGAACTTTTATTTGTGAATAGTACCAACTTGCGCATGTGAAATTTTATTTGTGAATAGTACCAACTTGCGCATGTGAAATGTTATATGTGGTTATTGCAAAGTTGCGCACATATATTCTCATGAGTGAACTTTAATGGTGTTATATAAATAGGGAACTATAATTAATCCTCATCAGCAGCACTTCCGGATACTCATTCACAGGCAGTAGCGACCATTCTCAGTACAACTCTGGAAGTCTTCAAGAGACAGGGAAGATATTTGAGACTTTGCCAATCCCTTTGAGACCTTTGTCTCTACTACAGAACATTTGGTATTTTCCTTTACAGGTAATATGAGTCATAGTTTATGGAATATTTTATATGTGCTGCATGTACTCTTAAGATTAATAGAAGAGCACCAACTCAACGGTCTGCCATATCTGTTCCAGATCTCCCTCCCCGCAGTACCCTCCCTAATTCCCTTCCCCCCCATCTGGTCATCTTGATACTCTGGTGTTAAGCGCAGAGTCAAGGTTGCCTGAAGGTGGGCTTCTTGAGGGTACTGCTCCTGAGGAACTGGACCTGACAACTTGTCAGATTGGTTTAAATATTATTACCTTTGAACCTAAAACTCCTACATCATTTTTACCTGTATAGTTAGACAAATACTCTCTTCGGTCAGCACTCGCAGTGCTGAGGCAGCGTTTACTCACCTCTTTGAATTCAAAAATCTTTTGCACTTCATGTCCCTTGTGATTTTTAAATATCTGTTCTAAAACAATATCACGTTCAAAGGTGTACAGGCAGTTAGTAGGGATATTACCCATCTATATTTTATTGAATTGCTGATTTAATAAATATATATTATATTAACTTTATATGAGATCTATGTTTTTATGAAATACTCTCTTAAATCCATGGTGTTTTTATAATTCCCTACCAATCTCTGTTGTTACAGTAGAAATATATGATTAATTCAACAAATCTAACTTTTTTGCTTGGGTTCCTCAATTTTTAAATCAGAATATATGTATTTAATATTTTATAAAACCGAAAAAAACTGAACCTTGACACTGTGACTGGGCCAAAAAGTCAACTGGGCCTATAAAGTAAAACTATATCTGTAAGTTAAAGGCCAGCATGATGATTAAATGGTATTGTGGTACTTTTTGGTCACATCTCTACCCACGTCTGTGTGGTCAGGACCACAGCTCCCATGCTTTTTATGCACTGGAGTGAAGTTTAAACCGGACTGCATCCCTCTTTCTGTTAAACCTCACATTGTGATCGCTGTGAGTGAAGGGTGGTCGTCTCTGAAAGAGGGGCGTGGCCGGTTTAATTAAGGGCATGGCTTAAAACATTTATGCAAAACTCTGTGCTTAGCGTACGTAATGTGCCGCCTGACTGGTATTTCGCTGCTTCTGTGTTTCCCTCCACATAAGTAACATTACACCTACAACATGCCAGGACTATTGGCTTTGTCAAAGGCTGTTAGTTGCATATGATAAATATACTACATGCATACAGACAACTATGGCTTTGTTGTATATAATAATGAAAATGCTTTAGTTCTTGTGCAAGAGGTTGTGGCGTAATGGCTAGAGCTGCCAACTTTGCAGCTGAGGAACCAGGTTGGAGTCTCAGCGTCGGCTCAGCATCATCTGTTTCTGGGCAAATCACTTATACATCCGTGCCTAGCAAAAAATACATCAAAATGTCCTTGGTGCTCGTGTAAAGCACTTCAAGTTCAGCAATACAGAACTGCAGAAAAATGTACGATTCATCAAACAGTGAACTGCTGCAGAGTTAAGATTTTTTTTCCATTCTGAGTGTGAGGGTGAAAATGGAGAACCCGATAAGGACTCGTCTCTGTGCCTGTTTTTAAGAACTGCTGGTGCTGAGCATCGGCAGGACCCGGCCCTCTTAAAGCCCTGCTATTATGGCATTAATCCGGGATCGAGGGGGAGGGAATAAATAATGAGCTCATTCTGCAACACACTTCCAGTCCTATGATTAGGATTGCCAGTTCATTATTTTGATGTCCCAGACGGTACAAAAATAAACAGTCACCTAAAGCCGTATTTTTATCACTTATCTGTGCATAATTCGAACAGCAAATATAAATAGAAATCCCTTTTTATTGTGAATGATCCATGACTGATAATTATAGGGAACAAAGACAGAAAAATACATACTTTTTAATTTAAAACCCTATTTAGTGTCAAGACGAGGTCTTTGCAGATTCTATAAACAACACACGGCTGGCATTTTTCTTTTGACAACCCTACTTTATATTCCTTTTCATTAAATGCATTCTCACACTATGGCAGTAAATGTAAAATACAAATGTAAGGAAACGGCAGAGTGGGGTCCAGCGGGTATTGGAACCAGAAAAAAATAGGCCTCTGTAACCAGTTTACAAAGGTATGTAAATATGCAAATGGTCTTTAAAGACCTGTGAAAAACTTGGGCGTGCCGGAGATAAGACTCCAGACACTGCCCAGCCGAGCCCACAGCAGCTCGAGCTGCAGCAGCCCGGGCTGACATACGTTGTGTGGAGGGGGCTGAAGCCTTTTCAGCCCTATCGGCGTTGCGCGCTGGCCTGCAGATGGGGTGATCAGAATTTTAAAGCCAAAAACCGGGACATTTCACAAAAATAGGTTTACAATTTTACTGCAACCCAGCGCAGAAAATGACAGCGCTCCTCAGCAGAGAATTACAGAAGAGGCAGTAAGAACATGAAATGCATTTTTGAAAGCGAGTAGCATGCCTGTTAAAATGCTTTCTTATAAACAGCTTTTAACTATCCCTGGTTTGGAAAACATAAAAAGGCACCTCCCACCGTTTTCAGTCGACGCTCTCTAAAAACCGAGACATGATACGCTAAATTGTCTGAAATCTGCTGGGACAGGTGTTGGAACCCGGGACTGGCCCAGCTCCTTGACTTATTACTCACTCTAGCATGCAAAGTTGTGTTATGTAAGTGAAAGAACGCCTCTGAAGTGTCGTTCAAAATGTGGCAAGAATGGTGGTTCTTTTTAAGAGGAGCGGATAACCCTGCCCTACATTCCTCCCCATGGCGCTCTTCTCACAAAAAACTATGGAAATCGCTTGATGCTTCCTCCTTTTCATTTGACCCGCCGTAGGCCCTGTAGGTAAATCTATACGCTTCCCTGTGAAGTCTACTCGTTGCAGAGTTCATGTTACACACCATGGCTTCCGTAGACAACCCATCAATCCCATGATATTATTCCCAAAGATCACCCGAATTGTGGGACATATATAGAAACTATTGATACGAGACCCTGGACAGGTACATTGTATATGCAACTGTATATGTATATGCTGTGTAGTGTTTATTGATTTGTATTACGTATGACTTCGTTGAAATAAGTATGTATGTAATTTCGTTAAAATATGTATGTAATTCACTGTAATTTTATTATATGATTCAATGTATTTATATGCTTTATTTTTCTTTTCGCTTTCTTGTCTTGTCTTCCTTTTATTTATTTTCCAAATAAAAAACGATTTGAATATAAAAAAATAAAAAAATAAAGGCACCTGCCACTGTTTTCAGTTGACCCTCTCTAAAAACCGAGACATGATACGCTAAATTGTCTGAAATCTGCTGGGACAGGTGTTGGAAACCGGGACTGGCCCGGCACATCCGGCAAATCCAGGACACCTGGTCACACAACCTGTAGACAAAGAGCATCACCGCTTCAGCAGAGGCTGCAGTCTCTTGTGCTGCACACTTTGTTAACCTTTGTGTAGACAATAGTTTGTCTCATCAGACAGCTCAAAAATATATTTCTCATTAAAATCTCCCTTCAGCTCCTAAATTAAAGCAGAGAGGACTGGAGCGAGAGGGGCAGCCTCTGATCTTTCAACCCCAAAAATCTACAGCAGCCAAATAAAAGGCTTTGGGGCTCATGTATCAATGTAGGCAATTGCAATTCCATAATTTGCGATTATTAAGGAATTGCAATTATGGAATTGCAATTGCCTAGGCACGTAGGTTTCGCTAAATTATTACCGATTCCTACATATTTCTTAATTGAGAATAGCAAATTGTGATTCGTAATTAAGGAATGGCTTCCCATTCATTCCTATGGGCCTTTAGGCACTCACAAATTGTGCATGCAAGTTCAAGGGGGCCAAAAGGCCACCCCGATGCACCACCGAAATTGGCTTGTGTCCACACGTGGCTTACACACATGCCCTAGGGGCACGTGTATGCGCCACATGGCACTTTGAAAAATGCACTTTTGTGCATTTGTCAAAGTTTTGGCAAATTACCATCAACTTGCAGTTGATGATAATTAGCGTTTTCTAAATGCAAAGTCGCATTTAGGAAAGGCTTGTTGCATTCCAAATAGGGAATCGCAAATTGCGATTCCCTAAATGCATTTTCAATTTAGGTAATCACAAATTTAGCGATTACCTACTTTGCAAATTTGCATTTGGGTTGATGCATCTGAAATTCCAAAATACTGGTGGCAAAGGGACCAATTCTGCGAATCAGCCCATTTACGACCGGTATTTTGGTTGATGCTTGTGCACCTGAGAGTGTTATCTACAAGTCATCAGATGAGTGATCAGAGAGGCTTCAGCTGTCTGTCCTGTGTTCAGTCCCAGAAACCTTAGGTTAGGGGATAAATCAAACGTGCCCTTGTGCAGTTGGCTCTTCTCCCCATTAAAGCCCCCCCGTGAGCCCTCTGATTACTGAAGCCACACTGACCCTTCCCAGGCCTGTTGTGTCCATGCCTTAAATAACAAGAGGTGCCCGTCTATGCCCCTGCTTCCCCCTGAGGCTACGTTACTGCACATATGAGGGAAGCTCTGCCCACAACTTGCATCTGTAACGGCTCTTCGGGCAGTGCCCTTGTGCCTGTAATATCGATCCAACCATGCTTTTTTTATTATACACTTGTGCATGTCTGGTGGCCCTGGTCATGGGGAAGCAGCAGGACTTCCTTGGGATGGGTTTGGTAACCAGCTGGCTGCCTGTGGTGCTGTATTATACACTTGTGTGTCTCTGGGTATGAGGTTCTCAGCGCTAACGCTTGTGTGTCTCTAGGTGTCAGGGTCTCAGCACTAACCCTCCTTTTTTGCCTTTTCTGCACAGCTCACGTAGACGATGGACTTCCTGTCCTTGGTGTGGTTCCTTCCAGCCTTGGATATCCTGGTGTTGCACCTACTTCAGAAGCTCTGCCCTCTCATTGGCCTTCAGGAGCCCCTCCTTACTGTCTGGGTTGCCTCCCTGGTCCGCTGTGGGCTCCTGATGTACGTGGTCCACGTGCTGAGTGGGCACCTACCCTCATGGGTGGGGCGGGAGCTCCTCGTGTCCGCAGCCACCCTCAGCCTCCTCGTGCCGTGCTATGTGACTGCAGCTGTGATGGCTGGGTCCCCCATCGGCCCAGAGTGTCTCCACGGCTGGGGGCGGTGGGATGTCATTGTCTTATCCTACATCATCGCTGGGCTGGTGGCCCTCCTGTGGCATCACTTCTCCCCCTTCGGACTGAAGGAAGAGGAGGAGAACTCTTCGGCCTCATTGAGCAGGCTTTTCTCCTGCATGAAGCCACAGCTTTGCCGGTTCCTCATCGTTGGCGTGTTCGTGGTGGTGTCCTGTTGGAGTAAGTTGAAATCATTGCGGTATCATACCCCAAAGAGTAACAATCAAAGGTGCTATCACATGTGTATGGGGTCTGTTGTATCGGTAGGGTGTGGGGTAATTTCAACCGCTGGTGGTATTGGAAGGGTGTGAGGTATTTTCAACCTTTGGTGGTTTTGAATGGTTTTTGGGGTAAGCTTAACCTCAAGTGATATTGGATGGGTGTGGGGTAGGTTCAACCTCTGGTAGTATTGAATGGGGATGGGGCAAGTTCAACCTCTGGCGGTATTGAATGGGTGTGGGGTAAGTTCAACCTCTGGTGGTATTGGATGGGTGTGGGGTAAGTTCAACCTCTGGTGGTATTGGATGGGTGTGGGGTAAGTTCAACCTCGGGTGGTATTGGATGGGTGTTGGGTTATATTCAACCTCTGGTGGTATTGGATGGGTATGGGGTAAATTCAACCTCTGGTGGTATTGGATGGGTGTGGGGTAAGTTCAACCTCGGGTGGTATTGGATGGGTGTTGGGTTATATTCAACCTCTGGTGGTATTGGATGGGTGTTGGGTTATATTCAACCTCTGGTGGTATTGGGTGGGTGTTGGGTTATATTCAACCTCTGGTGGTATTGGATGGGTGTGGGGTAAGTTCAAACTCTGGTGGTATTGGATGGGTGTGGGTTAAATTCAACCTCTGGTGGTATTGGATGGGTGTGGAGTAAATTCAACCTCTGGTGGTATTGGATGGGTGCGGGGTAAATTCAACCTCTGGTGGTATTGGATGGGTGTTGGGTTGTATTCATCCTCTGGTGGTATTGGATGTGTGTGGAGTAAGTTCAACCTCTGGTGGTATTGGATGGGTGTTGGGTTGTATTCAACCTCTGGTGGTATTAGATGGGTGTGGGGTAAGTTCAACCTCTGGTGGTATTAGCTGGGTATGGGGTAAAGTGAACTGGTGGAATCAGATAGTGTGGGGGAAGGGAAAACCCTGGCGGTATCGGACAGATGTTGGGGTAGCTTGACCCCTAGTGCTATGAAATGGGTGTGATGTAATTGAACGCCCTGACCGGTCCAAATGTAGGGTAAGTTCACCCCTGGGGGTATGGATGTGGTACTACCCCCACGAGGTGGGAGGGGCCATCTTGAACTCTGTGCTTTGATTGCAGGTGAGATGGTGATGCCGTACTACACCGGCAGGATGACAGACTGGATTGGGAACAAGGAAGACCCCTCGGCCTTCGTGAATGCCATCAGGGCCATGACCATCATCACCATCGCCAGGTAACAGTTCCTTGCACTGCTATACACTTTATCATTGGGTAAAATGTATGTTCTCTCTTGTATCGTGATAGACTTTACCATCAGGGAAGAGTTTATCATCAGTTCAACAAGTGCGGCAGTGTCTTTTAAGGTGATACACTTTACCATCCAATATTTAGTACTGGCGTCTTCAACCTTTTCTGTAGTGAGAGCTGCTTCTGACCAGTCAAAATCATCGTGAGCTACTAAAGTCCGAGCAACTCGCGGATTGTTACCAGACACCCCCGCTCGCCCAGCTCCCTTGACTTTAAGCCTAATGTCTATAGAGCAAGATGCTATGGTTTGAACAAAATACTTTGAGTTGGGGCACTATGACAGGACTGCCATGCGTTTGCAACACACAAAACCATGGGGTTTGGGGCCAAGCACAATCGCACCTATCCTTAGTGATTCCTGTATCTCAAAATGCGGTGCAGCGGACCAGAGATTCAAAACCCCTGAATCTCCTAAATCTCCTAAGACAGTCGTGTCTTATTTTTAGAAACAATAAACATTGGTTCCAGCACTCTTAAATATAATTGTAACTCATATAACAAAAGTCTTTTCATATATTGACACAACTTGTTCCATAGAGATGATGAATATTCAGTGGAGTTGTTTGTAGTATATTCTTTATTTATTCCACAAATTTTATTCTTCCATTAAAAAAACAGACCGTAGCCAAAAATACTTTGAGTAGGGACACTATGACAGGACTGCCATGCGTGTCAGTGGGAGTGTGGTCTTTGGGATGTATGAACATGTGTGCTTATGAATGGGATAGATGTGTATGGGTAACTAAGAGCCTATGTTGTATGTACTTGTGGCACTGGAACCCCTTTTGTCATATGTGGAACCGTTACATGTATAATACAAACATATAACCATTTTTTTTAAACGGGAAAGATTTAAGGTGCAGAAAACATTCTGCCAAAATGTTCATGCTATAGACCATTTTTCTTCTCTTTAAATTTCTCCCACTTAAAATAATGACTGTATTTTTCAGTTATAAATATGGCACTGTGTCTACCAGCCACTGGAACCAAGAGGCCTGCTGTGTGTAAAGGGGAACTATGCCTATTATAAATAGGCTGGACTACGGGAACTCGTAATACTTACTTGCAATAAATGAGCACCACCTGAAAAGGTTACAGGTCCTGCAGAACACTGCAGCGCGACTTGTTTTAGATTTACCACGAAGGTCGCCATCTGCTCCGTGCCTTAGAAGCCTACACTGGCTTCCTGTAAAAAAGCGAATCATGTTCAAAACATTGTATTTGGCGCACAAACAGATGTATGGGAATGGCCCTAAATATTGGTCCTGTAAACTCACCTGGTATGTGCCGAGTAGGCAACTTAGATCCAGCTCTCAGTCACTGCTCACCTCGCTGAGAATTCAAACTACCAGGAACGGGGGTCGTGGTTTCTCCTTTCTGGCACCTACCCTCTGGAACAAAATGCCCTTGAGCCTGCGTATGACTTCAGAACACATCTGTTTCCGCAAGAAACTCAAGACTTGGCTCTTTTGCTAACTCAGCTGTCCATCCCCCGTCTGAGCTGTCTGCAAGCGCCATGAGACTCTTTGGACGTGATATGTGCGCATTACAAATGTCCTGACTTGACTTGACTTGCAACGGGAGAAACTTAAACTAAAGAGTTACCTTTATGTTCATATGGATTCCATAAAACTCATCCTTCAAATGTATTCCCATTTTCAAGTCTCACGTTTACAACCAGCAGGCATTTTGCTCCCAGTGGGCTATAGACAGGGTGCCATATTCATAACCGAAAGAAAATAGCCATTTGTTTAAATGAAGGAACTCAAAGTGAAGAAACATGCTTCATAAAACAGTAAGACTTAATTGGCTTATTTAAAAGTGGAGAAAAACATTTAGACTTGATGTTTCATAGAAATATTTTTCTTTACTTTAAGTTTCTCCCACGTAAAAAAGAGGACTGTATTTTTCAGTTAATATTATGGCACGGTGTCTACTTTACCAGCAACTGATGTTCAGGTGCCGTTATATTTTAGATCCTCCGGGTGCTTATAGCTCTATCCTCAGTCTGAGCACCGGTCTCGATGCTATGTCTGCTAATCATATAGAACATGCCACAACTCTAAAGACTTAGATAGGAAGCTTGCCTCACTGGATCTGCATTCCAAGACCTCTGCGCCCACAAAGGTGATGTCCTTATGCCCCCTCTCCTTCTTACACTGAGATTTCCTATAGGATTGCTGCTGCATCCTCTCTCCTGCATATAATCCTCTATGAGCCCCGACCCTCACGAGGTCTCTTGTTCAAAATGGAGTCAAGACCCGATCCCAATGGTCTCAACGCCTTCATCATCAACGACCCATTTAATCTCTCCAAGAATGTTGCAAAAAAACATAAACATCAAATCCCCAAAAATAGACCAGAGACTCTAATCTCTGACCCCTATTTCTGCATAAACAAGGGTACTCTGGGTAATGAACTCATCTTCTATACGGGCGTGCTGGCGAACCGTGCTATACGCCACGCAGCGAATAACAGGATCTAAGAAAACACAGCATGGTCTTAAGCTAACAAAGCCCCCCTCGCCATCCCTCAAGGCCACCACCACTATCACTGTCAACAATAATAGGATCATCCTAATGCAAGCATCAAATGACAATCTAGCTAATATGGCCAATATCTACCCCACCCTCAAAAAAGCAGTTGACGGCAATGCCACCGACCCCCACCCAAGCACTACCTCCCTCCTCGATGAGTTTATCTAGTACTCCATCTCTAATAGTGGGGAGTTCTCCACTCTCCTTAAACCCCTCCCCGTCTGGTGACCCCAGTAACGTATCGCCCATTGTAGGACTAGGCCTATCCTACAGTTCTCCCTCTCAGCCTCATGACATTAATCCGGACGCAAACCCCTCACCGACTATCCGTCCGATACAGGATGACTCTCTTGCCCCCCTTTAGGTTAGAATCTGGGCAACGTTCCCCCTTGACCCCTGTTCTACCAGAACCTCAGCTCAATGACCTCCCCCATTTCGAGAAGACTACAAACAAAGCAAAATGTTCCCTCAAAACTGAGCAAAGGGGAGAGCCAAACAGTGTCAAATTATTTCCTGTAGGAGAAAAGCCTGATCCCCCTCCCCTTGGGGTGTTCTTTCGCTCGGTTCCTCCGGGGTCTTCCGGCACACACAGGGGGTAGGACCCTGCTCTTACAAGCACGCTTCCCTTCATTCTCGCTCTCAAGGTACGGGCTGGGCTTTAACGGGCACGAACAGAGTTCATAGGCCATGGTCCTTTTGCGGCAGCATTTCATAACAAGCATTTCCAATGCAGTAGGTCTCGCATTTGGGAGATTTGTAGCCTATTGCCTTTGTAAATGACAATGCCTTTTATTTATGTGTTTAAAAAACGTGCATTATTAAAAGGCATTGTCATTTAAAATACCAATTGTTAAAAGTTTTGAAAATGCGAGCCCTATTGCATTGCAAATGCCTGCTATAAATTGGTGTGGATCTCCTTATCGAGTGTGTGCATCGTTTATTGACTGTGTGTGTGTGTTCTCTGATAAACCTAAGGCTTCTTGACCACACCACCCCCTAGAAGAGCACCATGGGATTGCTATAGCAACCCTCTGTCCACTCATAAGGGATACCTGGATCTTTGCACTATATACCCCTCTTTGGTATACTATATAAAGAGACAGCTTCCTACAGTCAGCAGCTCCTCCCAGCAAGAGGCCTACTTGGATTTCTAATGGAGCCAGGTGTCCTCTCTTCCCAGTTCAGTGTCGAGGTCTCCTCCCTCAAGCCTCAGGAATATCAGCAGTAAATTACCACGTCTGTCTCCCCTCCAGCTTGTGCAGGAGACCACTGGTTAACTCATACATACAATGTACAAACAACATGCCACATGCACAAACACGCACACAACCTACACGTGGGATGGATGTTAGTGCTGGTATCCTGGGTAGCGCAGAGAAGCTTGCACAGATACAAAGGTCTGGTCACAACTATTGATTCACAAAACATGGTATGCTGACACCACCTCTCTACATGCTAATCCCATGACAGGGAAAGTAGTGCACCGTCAGCAAAATGAGGGAACCTCCCAGGACCGTCCAGGACCTCACTCGTGTCAAGAGCATGCCCTAGGCCTCTGCACATAGGTTAGATTGGAGCGAGGCTATGGTCGAAATCAAAAACCAGGATACCCGATGTATGCCAGGGGCACTCAGGGCAGGGGAACAACACTGCACACCGTGCAGGGGACATTCACATCCAGGACGTTTTATCACTGTTTAGTCGCCTGTGTTGTGTATCTCGGTTCATAGCTGGGATGGATCGATCTTGTGTTCGACTCGATAGTCAGTCTGGGATAGAATCCAAGTTGTATATGAACAGGGCTCTAGTTTAACCTTATCGAAAAGGTGAGAGCCCCAGGAATCGTTCCTCTGGATCATGGTCCTTTGCGTGTCTTCCCTCTTTCTACAACAGCGCAGTGACAGAGTGCGTCTGTGACAACCTCTACTACTTCACCATGAACCTCGTCCACATGGGAATCCAGGGGCAGGTCTTTGAGGCTGTTCTGAAGCAGGAGATCGCCTTCTTTGACACACTATCAACAGGTGAGTGTGATTCTCATTATCCGTCCAAATTCCATCTACAACGTGTTAGTGGCCGGTTCCTGGGAAGAAACAGGAATACATTTCATCACACAGACAAGACTCAGAGCCTTATTATGATCTTTGGAGATGGAAGACTCCATCACAAGCATGATGGATCTCCCCCCGCCAAACTACATAGGATATAATGGAATTGTAATTTGGCAGACGGGATATCCATCCCGTGTGTGACGGAGTAACCCATCCACCAAGATCGTAATCAAGCTATCGATGATTCCAGTTTCTTGAAAATTATACTTCAGTAGCTAAGGCACTCCTGTTCCTGGGTTCTGAAATTCCTAGATTTTTGTTTTAAAGTCCCAATCTTGGGTATGAAAATCACAACTGCAGCGACGTAAAATTCCCTATGCTCTATCCTAAGGTTTACACTGCTGATCACACAATCTGGTATTTTGAAAGTTATTTACCTTGAATCCAGGATCCCTAACGGCCTCCCAGCTGATGGATCCCGGCTCTTTAAATGAACAGGTCCTTTGTTGTGCAGTCTTATTTGCCTTGAGCCCAACGTAATTAAATTTAAAATAAAAGAGATTTTAAATTCCCAGGCCGAAGTCCTTAAAAGTTGGGAAGTTTGCATCTTGAAACCTCCAAACCGGTGTTTGTAAATCACTAATGTCTGGGTTTTAAAAATTCTCAAAATGCTGGAAATGAAATGTTTCCATGTCCCTCACCCTAGGAAACCCTGTGGAGAAAGACCCAAGTCATACAAATTTCACAATCCCTGTTCTTGGGGAAACCCTCACTTTTGAATATATGAAATCCAAACTTTTTGAAATACTCCAGTCCTATGCCCCGTAAATTCCCTCATATCCCCACACACTGGCTGTTAAAATCTCCAAATCTTCCATATTGTCCTGAATTCCAGATTTTCCGAGCTTGTGCATATTCCCACCCTCTTCCAGGTCTACAGTGGAAGTCATCTCATCGGTTGAGAGGAGGTTCTCGCCTTCATGTTTGTTAAGATTCCATCTTCTCACTTGAGATCACGCCCTCGTGCAGCGTATGACGTCTTCCATCTTCGCTTACAGGCGCGATCACGTCGCGGATCACCACGGACACCAACACTATGAGCGAGTCTCTGAGCGAGAAGCTGAGCCTGCTGATGTGGTACTCCATGAGGGCCATCTTCCTCTACGCCTTCATGCTCTGGGTGTCCTGGAAGCTGGCGCTGTTCACACTCATCGGGCTGCCCATCCTCTTGGTCATTCCAAAGCTCTCCGGAACCTTCTACCAGGTGAGATCTGTGCAGCATTGGGCTGGGATTGCTGTAGCAGGTGACCATTGCTCAATCAGTGCGGTCTGTGAAGGAGGTAAGCACTAGGAGGGTGCGTGATCTATGGGTGTGGTCGGTGCAGGAAGTAAGGGCTGAGAAGACATATGATCAATGAGTGTGTGGTATGTGTGAGATCTGTGGTTGTGGTCTGTGGAGGGAGTTAGGATGAGAAGGATGTTTCACCATTGGGTGTGGTCTGTGAAGGAAGTAAGTGCAAGTAGAGCCCTTGATCAATGGGTGCAGTCTGCAGAGGAAGCAAACACAAAGAGATGAACAACTTGTGTGACACATTGCTGTGTAGTGCTGGGTGTACGTTGTGGTGCTTTCGCTGCTGTTAATACAGAAAAGTAGAAACAATGCTGGCCCCCAAGGTGATTTTGCCTCGTAATTTATGAGGATACAAACAAGGGAAAAAAAACTTTTTGTTTGTATGGGTTATTTTATTTAAACCCTTTCAATCAATTCTTTATCAATTTGAAAAACATTTTTAAGGGTGAGAAAAACACTAGTGACAAACATTTACAATATTTCCAACTATCATACATACAAATATCATACAACAATCAAAAAATGACATATATACAAATGAATCCACAATTATATACAAGCTTCTTTAGCAAGAGAAAACAACAGTTCGACCGTCACAAATAATTAATCTTTGCGAAGATTCAAATCATTAGAATGCCCCACCAGGGTCAAAAAACAGAAACAGGCAACAGAAAATTAAATTGAAACTCTTCAATCAGTTAAGGTTGACAAATAACTCAAAACTTTTACTACAACAAAGATTGCCTATTTGCCGTTTTGCCGACGCGTTTCGAATCTGGATGCAATCTCAGATTCTCTTCAGGGCTCTGTCAATGTGGTATTCTACAAAAAGAAAGGAAGCTTGCTTTAACCACCATTTTAAAATTAAGTTCCCCATACGAGCAGAAAGTCACCGGGGTTTTACCTTTTCGTGTGGATAACGCGATCCCGCGTTCCAATTGTTCAAATGAGATAGGGCTTTTGGTTTGGCAGAAATTCTGTTAAAAGAATATGTGAATGGGAAACGGTTACCAGGCCATTCAGAGACACACCACAAACGTGGTTCCACAACTGTAAAGCGCACACGTCATACCTTTAGGTTGTAACACGGGGACGCTATTATTTCTTTGCGCAATGTAAATCCTCCGCTGGCAACTCGGTGGCGCTGCCGCCTGGAATGCAACAGACAAAGGCTGTACTTAACACAATTCGCTTTGCTAAACAGACTGTTTACGGGGTTGGAAATTGCTTGCAATCGGACATACCTGGAAAGCCGAGTGCGGTGCAAAAAACGGTAGATGCGCCGGTCCCAAGGATCCTTAGCTATCGGGCGGGGAACAGGCTGGCGTTGCCTCCGCGGCGTGTCACAGGGCGTGCTTCAATCGCGGTAGTTTCTAAAGGAATTACCTTAAGTTATTTAGAGCGAATTAGCCATAGTTTCTTTACCAAAGTCTAAGGGCGCGCTTACACCCACCTTGTTACCCAACTGATGGAACAGGAAATGCAAACTCATTGGTGGAAACCCACCATGTGAGGTACCTACATCATAACAAACCCGTCGCTCGGCATTGTGGTCTGTGTAGTTTCTCAGGCATGCCGAGGTATGACGTGTGCGCTTTACAGTTGTGGAACCACGTTTGTGGTGTGTCTCTGAATGGCCTGGTAACCGTTTCCCATTCACATATTCTTTTAACAGAATTTCTGCCAAACCAAAAGCCCTATCTCATTTGAACAATTGGAACGCGGGATCGCGTTATCCACACGAAAAGGTAAAACCCCGGTGACTTTCTGCTCGTATGGGGAACTTAATTTTAAAATGGTGGTTAAAGCAAGCTTCCTTTCTTTTTGTAGAATACCACATTGACAGAGCCCTGAAGAGAATCTGAGATTGCATCCAGATTCGAAACGCGTCGGCAAAACGGCAAATAGGCAATCTTTGTTGTAGTAAAAGTTTTGAGTTATTTGTCAACCTTAACTGATTGAAGAGTTTCAATTTAATTTTCTGTTGCCTGTTTCTGTTTTTTGACCCTGGTGGGCCATTCTAATGATTTGAATATTCGCAAAGATTAATTATTTGTGACGGTCGAACTGTTGTTTTCTCTTGCTAAAGAAGCTTGTATATAATTGTGGATTCATTTGTATATATGTCATTTTTTGATTGTTGTATGATATTTGTATGTATGATAGTTGTAAATATTGTAAATGTTTGTCACTAGTGTTTTTCTCAC
This sequence comes from Lissotriton helveticus, assembly GCF_964261635.1. Classification (NCBI taxonomy): domain Eukaryota; kingdom Metazoa; phylum Chordata; class Amphibia; order Caudata; family Salamandridae; genus Lissotriton; species Lissotriton helveticus. The sequence goes on from NC_136065.1 coordinate 5,098,500, forward strand.
CCTTAAAAATGTTTTTCAAATTGATAAAGAATTGATAGAAAGGGTTTAAATAAAATAACCCATACAAACAAAAAGTTTTTTTTTTTTTTCCTTGTTTGTATCCTCATAAATTACGAGGCAAAATCACCTTGGGGGCCAGCATTGTTTCTACTTTTCTGTATTATAAGGTCCAGCTGACCCTCAGTCCCAGGACCAAACTCCGTTTTTTTGCAAATTCTAGAGCGAGTGCACACTCGCGAGAGTTTTAAGGGCATTGAATCTTCCATGTTGTGAGTTGTTTTTGGCTCGCGGCCTGGATAGACATCTTTGTCTCTCCAAAGTAATGGGCGAGAAGGACACTTTGTCTTTCTCCGAAAACCACATTAAGAATTTGTTAGCCACATCCCCCTTTGCAGAAGTCACTCTGAGCTCTTCAGCCCAGCAGCAGAACGAAACTGATAAATTAACCAGACTCCGTAAAAAACAGATTCGTACGGAACTACACGGACATTTCCTCCTGAAACATCTAAGGGGTGGGACCATCCCTTGGGGTCTTCAGGTGAAAAATGTCCCGGTCATATTTACTGATGATGCAGATTACAAAAAGGGCTTTAGTTGTATAAATACTAAGTGCAGCAGGGACCTCATGGTCCATACGATAGAAACCGCCCAGAGACTATGTGCTAAGGAACTAGAAGAAATTGAAGAACTTACTACGGCCATCAGAGACAGCCAAGTGGTTACAGACTCTAAAGCGCTTTTAGAGAAAATTGATAAAGAGATACAATCCTTCAAGGATAATACAATTACTAGCAAGTCAGCACAGTACGTAAAGGACTCTAAATCCTTCACTTTAGAAAGGGCTTACCCCTTCCTTAAAGACGATTTCTACTCCCAACCAGAATCTCGAGGAGCACTCTCCAACTTTCAAGGAAGATCAAGAAATAGGTATAAAACTTTTTCAGAAACCTCGTCCTCTGAGTCATTTGGCTCGGACTCAAGAGGTGGGAATAGTAAAAAACCAACTTCTTTTTTAGAGAAAGGCCAGCAGCAAAAAGTAAGATTCAAACCACAATGGGAAATGCGAACTCGGAGGAACTTCTACAAGTCGTAGAAAACCCGTCCACCGTAGTTAATCTATCAGCCCGGACATTGTCAAAAGACGAAGAGTCAGTATTGAATTTGGGGCTAAAATTTGTTCCCACTAGACGTACAGACTTCACTAAAATAAAGCTAGAAACGTTAGAATTCTGTCGCAAGATTCGACTTAAAGTCTTTTTTGCCAACCAGCCTCCAACTAATATCATGGAGACTACGGGCCTCAGGAATAAATCCACTTTTGTACCTACTCAGAATATACCTAAGCAAGTACTTGCATTCAAACAAATTCTTTTGTCATCCATCAATAGGCTAGAACACCAGCAGAAATTTGTTAAACCTAATATCACTAAGGGACAACGGACAGCTTTAAAAAATCTTAAGGAAGATCCCTCATTGGTAATAAAGCAGGCCGACAAGGGCGGTGCCGTTGTCATTTGGCCAAGGGACAAATATTTAGCTGTAGGCAGTTCACATGTTAATAACCAGGAATGGTACCGCAAATTGACGGAAGACCCTTTACAACAAATTCAATCCCTGATCGCTGATGTTGTACAAAATGGCAAAGAGAGTGGTTTCTTGGGCCCTAAAGAAACGGATTTTTTAATTAAAAAATTCCCCAGAACTCCGGTGGCATATTTTTTGCCTAAGATCCACAAAAACCAGTCCGATCCCCCCGGACGACCAATCGTTTCGGGGTGTGAGTCATGCCTTGAAGCCTTGTCCAAGTTTGTGGACTTCTTTTTAAAGCTGTTTGTGACTAAAGTTAAGGCTTACCTACGGGACACTACGGATTTTCTGTCAAAAGTAGAGGGCACTTTGTTTGACGATACATCACAACTAATGGTGACAATGGACGTGACGTCCCTCTAAACGCAAATTCCGCAGGAAGAAGCGTTAGAGGTGATCGAACTTTATCTTGACTCCAGAGAGAGACCTCACAAAGTCCCCACATCCTTCTTACTAAGACTGGCTGAAATAACTCTGAAAAAGAATTATTTCCGCTTCAATGACGATTTTTTCATGCAGGTTAAGGGCACCGCGATGGGGTGCCCTTATGCTCCGGAGATGGCCGTACTTTTTATGGCTGAATATGAAAAAAAGTTCATAGAGACAAATAACCCTTATTCACAAAACATACTGCACTGGTATCGTTACATCGACGACGTGTGGCTCCTGTGGCAGGGGAGCCACACCGACTTGAGTAACTTTCACCAATGGCTAAATTTAAGACATCATGACATACAATTTTCACTTGATTCTAGTAATGTCAAAATGACTTTTCTTGATGTAGAGATAAGTAATGTGGGAGGGACTTTGAAATCATCATTATTCAAGAAGAGAACGGATAAAAACACCATCCTTCACTATGGCAGTTCGCATCCGAGAAATTTGAGGGCGAACTTGCCATATGGGCAACTCCTCCGGATTCGGAGAAATTGCTCAGAAGTTGAACAGTTTGAGCAATATGGCCAAAATTTCTGTGACGAGTTGGTGAAACGGGGTTACCCCAAGAAATTATTGAAACATTCTTTCAAGCGGGCGCGTTATACACCTAGAGAATGTCTCTTTGAGACAAAAAATAAACGTGAACTTGAGAGTTTAGTTTGCGTTACTACATTTTGTGCAGAAACCCATAAAATAAGACAGATGGTTCTCAAACACTGGCATTTGCTAGATGATCTAGGAATACCTTTCCCCCGTCCAATATTCGCGTTTAGAAAAAACCAGAATATTGGCCAACAACTAGTGCGCGCAGACATCAGAACATCAAAACCAAAAAGCGACCTATTATCTAAATGGGGGCTCAAACCAATTGAAGGTCACCACAGATGTGGGAATTGTGTCGCGTGTGACACAACCATTGAAGGGAAAATTTTCCACCACTCTAACAAAGTGTGGACCCACTCGAATTTCACCAACTGCAGAACCAAAAATGTGGTTTATGCTATCATTTGTTCTTGTCCTAAAATCTATATAGGCAAGACAAATCAACAAGTCAACACTCGCATGACGCAACATAGGTCACGCATTAAGAACAAAGTGTTCACAGCGCCCCTTGTTCAACATTTCGTTGATCACAGTCATGGAGAAAATGAGTTCAAGTGGACTGTGCTGTTTAATCTGACTTCACCCACTTTGGGTGTAAATAATGACCAAATGCTATTAAAGAAAGAAGCATATTTGATACTCAAATTCAACAGTACCGAAACGGGGCTTAACTCTCTGTCCGAGATTTCTCGCCTGTAGCACACCTCGGCATGCCTGAGAAACTACACAGACCACAATGCCGAGCGACGGGTTTGTTATGATGTAGGTACCTCACATGGTGGGTTTCCACCAATGAGTTTGCATTTCCTGTTCCATCAGTTGGGTAACAAGGTGGGTGTAAGCGCGCCCTTAGACTTTGGTAAAGAAACTATGGCTTATTCGCTCTAAATAACTTAAGGTAATTCCTTTAGAAACTACCGCGATTGAAGCACGCCCTGTGACACGCCGCGGAGGCAACGCCAGCCTGTTCCCCGCCCGATAGCTAAGGATCCTTGGGACCGGCGCATCTACCGTTTTTTGCACCGCACTCGGCTTTCCAGGTATGTCCGATTGCAAGCAATTTCCAACCCCGTAAACAGTCTGTTTAGCAAAGCGAATTGTGTTAAGTACAGCCTTTGTCTGTTGCATTCCAGGCGGCAGCGCCACCGAGTTGCCAGCGGAGGATTTACATTGCGCAAAGAAATAATAGCGTCCCCGTGTTACAACCTAAAGGTATGACGTGTGCGCTTTACAGTTGTGGAACCACGTTTGTGGTGTGTCTCTGAATGGCCTGGTAACCGTTTCCCATTCACATATTCTTTTAACAGAATTTCTGCCAAACCAAAAGCCCTATCTCATTTGAACAATTGGAACGCGGGATCGCGTTATCCACACGAAAAGGTAAAACCCCGGTGACTTTCTGCTCGTATGGGGAACTTAATTTTAAAATGGTGGTTAAAGCAAGCTTCCTTTCTTTTTGTAGAATACCACATTGACAGAGCCCTGAAGAGAATCTGAGATTGCATCCAGATTCGAAACGCGTCGGCAAAACGGCAAATAGGCAATCTTTGTTGTAGTAAAAGTTTTGAGTTATTTGTCAACCTTAACTGATTGAAGAGTTTCAATTTAATTTTCTGTTGCCTGTTTCTATTTTTTGACCCTGGTGGGGCATTCTAATGATTTGAATCTTCGCAAAGATTAATTATTTGTGACGGTCGAACTGTTGTTTTCTCTTGCTAAAGAAGCTTGTATATAATTGTGGATTCATTTGTATATATGTCATTTTTTGATTGTTGTATGATATTTGTATGTATGATAGTTGTAAATATTGTAAATGTTTGTCACTAGTGTTTTTCTCACCCTTAAAAATGTTTTTCAAATTGATAAAGAATTGATAGAAAGGGTTTAAATAAAATAACCCATACAAACAAAAAGTTGTTTTTTTTCCCTTGTTTGTATCCTCATAAATTACGAGGCAAAATCACCTTGGGGGCCAGCATTGTTTCTACTTTTCTGTATTATAAGGTCCAGCTGACCCTCAGTCCCAGGACCAAACTCCGTTTTTTTGCAAATTCGCTGCTGTTAAGGCGTAGGCATAGTGTGTGGTCGGTGGAGTAGGGGATACCTTTATGAAACACTCGGTATCATCTCAGGATAGAAGGCTCTGTCTAGAGGAACATGAGTGCACCAAGAGTAGGTGTGAAAGCATTAAAAAGAGAGGTGTGATAGGAAGAAGTAAGGACAAGTAGTTCTGGAGACTGGTGAGGGGTACCAGGGAGTCGGTGGATCTGTGGTGTGGTTAAGAAGGGATGACTGAAGGAAGAGAGGGCAATATGTGGTAAAGAAGACATTTGTTGTCATCTAGGACTTTGGTATGGTCTTGGGAAAAGACCCAGGCCTGCAGACGTCTACTCTTCTGAGTAAGATACAACTTCATCGAAGTGTCTGTTTAGGAAGTCACGTCTCGCTCTGGCTCACAAACTGAGGACTGATGGGTACTGGCAGTGCTGAAGTGGCCAATCACCGATAGCTACACATTGATAGCTATTCCTTATTGATCAATTGGCACCACCATGGGGGGCTAGTAGTCTCTGTGAAGTCTGACCAGTGCTGTCTCTCCCCCTCCCAGGATCTGGCTGTGCAGGTGCAAGAGTCTTTGTCAAAGGCCAATCATGTGGCTCTGGAGACCTTCTCCAACATAAAGACCGTGCGAAGCTTCGCCAATGAGGATGGGGAGGCCGCGCGATATGCCGAGAAGCTGCAGGAGACGTATCAGCTCAACAAGAAGGAGGCAGCAGCGTACGCGGGCTTCATGTGGACCAACAGTGTAAGGGGCTTTAGGATCTAAGCTATGGTCGCTTCATGTGCACTGACCGTGTAAGGGGCTGTAGGATCTAAGCTATGCTCACTTTGTGTGGACCACCATTGTAAGGGGCTGTAGGATCAAAGCTATTTTTACTTCATGTGCACCAACAGTGTAAGGGGCTACAGGATCTGTAATGCTCGCTTCATGTGCACCATCAGTGTAAGGGGCTGTAGGATCTAAGCTATGCTCGCTTCATGTGCACTGACAGTGTAAGAGGAAGTATAATCTGTGATATGCTCGCTTCATGTGCACCAACAGTGTAAGGGACTGTAGGATCTAAGCTATGCTCGCTTCATGTGCACCAACAGTGTAAGGGGCTGTAGGATCTAAGCTATGCTTGCTTCATGTGCATCAACAGTGTAAGGGGCTGTAGGATCTAAGTTATGCTCGCTTCATGTGCGCCAACAGTGTAAGGGGCAAGTACGATTTAAGGTATGCTCGCTCCATGTGCACCAACAGTGTAAGGGGCTGTAGGATCTAAGCTATGCCCGCTTCATGTGCATCAACATTGTGAGGGGCTGTAGGATCTAAGCTATGCTCGCTTCATGTGCACCAACAGTGTAAGGGGCCAGTACGATCCAAGTTATGCTCCCTTCATGTGCACCAACAGTGTAAGGGGCTGTAGGATCTAAGCTATGCTTGCTTCATGTGCACCAACAGTGTAAGGGGCTGTAGGATCTAAGCTATGCTCGCTTCATGTGCATCAACAGTGTAAGGGGCTGTAGGAGCTAAGCTATGCTTGCTTCATGTGCACCAACAGTGTGAGGGGCCAGTAGGATCTAAGTTATGCTCTTCATGTGCACCAACAGTGTAAGGGGCTGTAGGATCTAAGCTATGCTCGCTTCATGTGCATCAACAGTGTAAGGGGCTGTAGGATCTAAGCTATGCTTGCTTCATGTGCACCAACAGTGTAAGGGGCTGTAGGATCTAAGCTATGCTTGCTTCATGTGCACCAACTGTGTAAGGGGCCAGTATGATGTAAGCTATGCTCGCTTCATGTGCACCAACAGTGTAACAGGCTGTAGGATCAAAGCAAGGCTCGCTTCATGTGCATCAAGAGCGTAAGGGCCAGTATGATGTAAGCTATGCTTGCTTCATGTGCGCCAACAGTGTAAGGGGCTGTAGGATCTAAGCTATGCTTGCTTCATGTGCACCAACAGTGTATGGGACAGTAGGATCTAAGCTATGCTCGCTTCATGTGCACCAACAGTGTAAGGGGCTGTCGAATCTAAGCTATGCTCGCTTCATGTGTGCCAACAGTGTATGGGACAGTAGGATCTAAGCTATGCTCGCTTCATGTGCACCAACAGTGTAAGGGGGTGTCGGATCTAAGCTATGCTCGCTTCATGTGCGCCAACAGTGTAAGGGGCTGTAGGATCTAAGCTATGCTCGCTTCCTGTGCACCAACAGTGTAAGGGGCTGTAGGATCTAAGCTATGCTTCCTTCATGTGCACCAACAGTGTATGGGACAGTAGGATCTAAGTTATGCTCTTCATGTGCATCAACAGTGTAAGGGGCTGTAGGAGCTAAGCTATGCTCGCTTCATGTGCACCAACAGTGTAAGGGGCTGTCGGATCTAAGCTATGCTCGCTTCATGTGCGCCAACAGTGTATGGGACAGTAGGATCTAAGCTATGCTCGCTTCATGTGCACCAACAGTGTAAGGGACAGTAGGATCTAAGCTATGCTCGCTTCATGTGCATCAACAGTGTAAGGGGCTGTCGGATCTAAGCTATGCTCGCTTCATGTGCGCCAACAGTGTATGGGACAGTAGGATCTAAGCTATGCTCGCTTCATGTGCACCAACAGTGTAAGGGGCTGTCGGATCTAAGCTATGCTCGCTTCATGTGCGCCAACAGTGTAAGGGGCTGAGGATCGAAGCTATGCTCGCTTCGTGTGCACCAACAGTGTAAGGGGCTGTAGGATCTAAGCTATGCTTGCTTCATGTGCATCAACACTGTAAGGGGCCAGTATGATCTAAGTTATGATCGCTTCATGTACACCAACAGTGTAAGGGGCTGTAGGATCTCAGCTATGCTCGGGTCATGTGCACCAACAGTGTAAGGGGCTGTAGGATCTATGCTATGCTCACTTCATGTGCACCAACAGTGTAAGGGGCTGTAGGATCTGAGCTATGCTCGCTTCATGTGCACTGACAGTGTAAGAGGAAGTATAATCTGTGATATGCTCGCTTCATGTCCATCAACAGTGTAAGGGACTGTAGGATCTAAGCTATGCTCGCTTCATGTGCGCCAACAGTGTAAGGGGCTGTAGGATCTAAGCTATGCTTGCTTCATGTGCATCAACAGTGTAAGGGGCTGTAGGATCTAAGTTATGCTCCCTTCATGTGCGCCAACAGTGTAAAGGGCAAGTACGATCTAAGGTATGCTCGCTCCATGTGCACCAACAGTGTAAGGGGCTGTAGGATCTAAGCTATGCCCGCTTCATGTGCATCAACATTGTGATGGGCTGTAGGATCTAAGCTATGCTCGCTTCATGTGCACCAACAGTGTAAGGGGCTAGTACGATCCAAGTTATGCTCGCTTCATGTGCACCAACAGTGTATGGGGCTGTAGGATCTAAGCTATGCTTGCTTCATGTGCACCAACAGTGTAAGGGGCTGTAGGATCTAAGCTATGCTCGCTTCATGTGCATCAACAGTGTAAGGGGCTGTAGGAGCTAAGCTATGCTTGCTTCATGTGCACCAACAGTGTGAGGGGCCAGTAGGATCTAAGTTATGCTCTTCATGTGCACCAACAGTGTAAGGGGCTGTAGGATCTAAGCTATGCTCGCTTCATGTGCATCAACAGTGTAAGGGGCTGTAGGATCTAAGCTATGCTTGCTTCATGTGCACCAACAGTGTAAGGGGCTGTAGGATCTAAGCTATGCTTGCTTCATGTGCACCAACTGTGTAAGGGTCCAGTATGATGTAAGCTATGCTCGCTTCATGTGCACCAACAGTGTAACAGGCTGTAGGATCAAAGCAAGGCTCGCTTCATGTGCATCAAGAGCGTAAGGGCCAGTATGATGTAAGCTATGCTTGCTTCATGTGCGCCAACAGTGTAAGGGGCTGTAGGATCTAAGCTATGCTTGCTTCATGTGCACCAACAGTGTATGGGACAGTAGGATCTAAGCTATGCTCGCTTCATGTGCACCAACAGTGTAAGGGGCTGTCGAATCTAAGCTATGCTCGCTTCATGTGTGCCAACAGTGTATGGGACAGTAGGATCTAAGCTATGCTCGCTTCATGTGCACCAACAGTGTAAGGGGGTGTCGGATCTAAGCTATGCTCGCTTCATGTGCGCCAACAGTGTAAGGGGCTGTAGGATCTAAGCTATGCTCGCTTCCTGTGCACCAACAGCGTAAGGGGCTGTAGGATCTAAGCTATGCTTCCTTCATGTGCACCAACAGTGTATGGGACAGTAGGATCTAAGTTATGCTCTTCATGTGCATCAACAGTGTAAGGGGCTGTAGGAGCTAAGCTATGCTCGCTTCATGTGCACCAACAGTGTAAGGGGCTGTCGGATCTAAGCTATGCTCGCTTCATGTGCGCCAACAGTGTATGGGACAGTAGGATCTAAGCTATGCTCGCTTCATGTGCACCAACAGTGTAAGGGACAGTAGGATCTAAGCTATGCTCGCTTCATGTGCATCAACAGTGTAAGGGGCTGTCGGATCTAAGCTATGCTCGCTTCATGTGCGCCAACAGTGTATGGGACAGTAGGATCTAAGCTATGCTCGCTTCATGTGCACCAACAGTGTAAGGGGCTGTCGGATCTAAGCTATGCTCGCTTCATGTGCGCCAACAGTGTAAGGGGCTGAGGATCGAAGCTATGCTCGCTTCGTGTGCACCAACAGTGTAAGGGGCTGTAGGATCTAAGCTATGCTTGCTTCATGTGCATCAACACTGCAAGGGGCCAGTATGATCTAAGTTATGATCGCTTCATGTACACCAACAGTGTAAGGGGCTGTAGGATCTAAGCTATGCTCTCGTCATGTGCACCAACAGTGTAAGGGGCTGTAGGATCTATGCTATGCTCACTTCATGTGCACCAACAGTGTAAGGGGCTGTAGGATCTGAGCTATGCTCGCTTCATGTGCGCCAACAGTGTAAGGGGCTGTAGGATCTAAGCTATGCTTGCTTCATGTGCATCAACAGTGTAAGGGGCTGTAGGATCTAAGTTATGCTCCCTTCATGTGCGCCAACAGTGTAAGGGGCAAGTACGATCTAAGGTATGCTCGCTCCATGTGCACCAACAGTGTAAGGGGCTGTAGGATCTAAGCTATGCCCGCTTCATGTGCATCACCATTGTGATGGGCTGTAGGGTCTAAGCTATGCTCGCTTCATGTGCACCAACAGTGTAAGGGGCCAGTACGATCCAAGTTATGCTCGCTTCATGTGCACCAACAGTGTATGGGGCTGTAGGATCTAAGCTATGCTTGCTTCATGTGCACCAACAGTGTAAGGGGCTGTAGGATCTAAGCTATGCTCGCTTCATGTGCATCAACAGTGTAAGGGGCTGTAGGATCTAAGCTATGCTCGCTTCATGTGCACCAACAGTGTAAGGGGCCAGTACGATCCAAGTTATGCTCGCTTCATGTGCACCAACAGTGTATGGGGCTGTAGGATCTAAGCTATGCTTGCTTCATGTGCACCAACTGTGTAAGGGGCCAGTATGATGTAAGCTATGGTCGCTTCATGTGCACCAACAGTGTAACAGGCTGTAGGATCAAAGCAAGGCTTGCTTCATGTGCATCAAGAGCGTAAGGGCCAGTATGATGTAAGCTATGCTCGCTTCATGTGCGCCAACAGTGTAAGGGGCTGTAGGATCTAAGCTATGTTGCTTCATGTGCACCAACAGTGTATGGGACAGTAGGATCTAAGCTATGCTCGCTTCATGTGCACCAACAGTGTAAGGGGCTGTCGAATCTAAGCTATGCTTGCTTCATGTGCGCCAACAGTGTATGGGACAGTAGGATCTAAGCTATGCTCGCTTCATGTGCACCAACCGTGTAAGGGGCTGTCGGATCTAAGCTATGCTCGCTTCATGTGCGCCAACAGTGTAAGGGGCTGTAGGATCTAAGCTATGCTCGCTTCCTGTGCACCAACAGTGTAAGGGGCTGTAGGATCTAAGCTATGCTTGCTTCATGTGCACCAACAGTGTATGGGACAGTAGGATCTAAGTTATGCTCTTCATGTGCACCAACAGTGTAAGGGGCTGTAGGAGCTAAGCTATGCTTGCTTCATGTGCACCAACAGTGTAAGGGACAGTAGGATCTAAGCTATGCTCGCTTCATGTGCACCAACAGTGTAAGGGACAGTAGGATCTAAGCTATGCTCGCTTCATGTGCACCAACAGTGTAAGGGGCTGTCGGATCTAAGCTATGCTCGCTTCATGTGCGCCAACAGTGTATGGGACAGTAGGATCTAAGCTATGCTCGCTTCATGTGCATCAACAGTGTAAGGGGCTGTAGGATCTAAGCTATGCTTGCTTCATGTGCACCAACAGTGTAAGGGGCTGTAGGATCTAAGCTATGCTTGCTTCATGTGCACCAACTGTGTAAGGGTCCAGTATGATGTAAGCTATGCTCGCTTCATGTGCACCAACAGTGTAACAGGCTGTAGGATCAAAGCAAGGCTCGCTTCATGTGCATCAAGAGCGTAAGGGCCAGTATGATGTAAGCTATGCTTGCTTCATGTGCGCCAACAGTGTAAGGGGCTGTAGGATCTAAGCTATGCTTGCTTCATGTGCACCAACAGTGTATGGGACAGTAGGATCTAAGCTATGCTCGCTTCATGTGCACCAACAGTGTAAGGGGCTGTCGAATCTAAGCTATGCTCGCTTCATGTGTGCCAACAGTGTATGGGACAGTAGGATCTAAGCTATGCTCGCTTCATGTGCACCAACAGTGTAAGGGGGTGTCGGATCTAAGCTATGCTCGCTTCATGTGCGCCAACAGTGTAAGGGGCTGTAGGATCTAAGCTATGCTCGCTTCCTGTGCACCAACAGCGTAAGGGGCTGTAGGATCTAAGCTATGCTTCCTTCATGTGCACCAACAGTGTATGGGACAGTAGGATCTAAGTTATGCTCTTCATGTGCATCAACAGTGTAAGGGGCTGTAGGAGCTAAGCTATGCTCGCTTCATGTGCACCAACAGTGTAAGGGGCTGTCGGATCTAAGCTATGCTCGCTTCATGTGCGCCAACAGTGTATGGGACAGTAGGATCTAAGCTATGCTCGCTTCATGTGCACCAACAGTGTAAGGGACAGTAGGATCTAAGCTATGCTCGCTTCATGTGCATCAACAGTGTAAGGGGCTGTCGGATCTAAGCTATGCTCGCTTCATGTGCGCCAACAGTGTATGGGACAGTAGGATCTAAGCTATGCTCGCTTCATGTGCACCAACAGTGTAAGGGGCTGTCGGATCTAAGCTATGCTCGCTTCATGTGCGCCAACAGTGTAAGGGGCTGAGGATCGAAGCTATGCTCGCTTCGTGTGCACCAACAGTGTAAGGGGCTGTAGGATCTAAGCTATGCTTGCTTCATGTGCATCAACACTGCAAGGGGCCAGTATGATCTAAGTTATGATCGCTTCATGTACACCAACAGTGTAAGGGGCTGTAGGATCTAAGCTATGCTCTCGTCATGTGCACCAACAGTGTAAGGGGCTGTAGGATCTATGCTATGCTCACTTCATGTGCACCAACAGTGTAAGGGGCTGTAGGATCTGAGCTATGCTCGCTTCATGTGCGCCAACAGTGTAAGGGGCTGTAGGATCTAAGCTATGCTTGCTTCATGTGCATCAACAGTGTAAGGGGCTGTAGGATCTAAGTTATGCTCCCTTCATGTGCGCCAACAGTGTAAGGGGCAAGTACGATCTAAGGTATGCTCGCTCCATGTGCACCAACAGTGTAAGGGGCTGTAGGATCTAAGCTATGCCCGCTTCATGTGCATCACCATTGTGATGGGCTGTAGGGTCTAAGCTATGCTCGCTTCATGTGCACCAACAGTGTAAGGGGCCAGTACGATCCAAGTTATGCTCGCTTCATGTGCACCAACAGTGTATGGGGCTGTAGGATCTAAGCTATGCTTGCTTCATGTGCACCAACAGTGTAAGGGGCTGTAGGATCTAAGCTATGCTCGCTTCATGTGCATCAACAGTGTAAGGGGCTGTAGGATCTAAGCTATGCTCGCTTCATGTGCACCAACAGTGTAAGGGGCCAGTACGATCCAAGTTATGCTCGCTTCATGTGCACCAACAGTGTATGGGGCTGTAGGATCTAAGCTATGCTTGCTTCATGTGCACCAACTGTGTAAGGGGCCAGTATGATGTAAGCTATGGTCGCTTCATGTGCACCAACAGTGTAACAGGCTGTAGGATCAAAGCAAGGCTTGCTTCATGTGCATCAAGAGCGTAAGGGCCAGTATGATGTAAGCTATGCTCGCTTCATGTGCGCCAACAGTGTAAGGGGCTGTAGGATCTAAGCTATGTTGCTTCATGTGCACCAACAGTGTATGGGACAGTAGGATCTAAGCTATGCTCGCTTCATGTGCACCAACAGTGTAAGGGGCTGTCGAATCTAAGCTATGCTTGCTTCATGTGCGCCAACAGTGTATGGGACAGTAGGATCTAAGCTATGCTCGCTTCATGTGCACCAACCGTGTAAGGGGCTGTCGGATCTAAGCTATGCTCGCTTCATGTGCGCCAACAGTGTAAGGGGCTGTAGGATCTAAGCTATGCTCGCTTCCTGTGCACCAACAGTGTAAGGGGCTGTAGGATCTAAGCTATGCTTGCTTCATGTGCACCAACAGTGTATGGGACAGTAGGATCTAAGTTATGCTCTTCATGTGCACCAACAGTGTAAGGGGCTGTAGGAGCTAAGCTATGCTTGCTTCATGTGCACCAACAGTGTAAGGGACAGTAGGATCTAAGCTATGCTCGCTTCATGTGCACCAACAGTGTAAGGGACAGTAGGATCTAAGCTATGCTCGCTTCATGTGCACCAACAGTGTAAGGGGCTGTCGGATCTAAGCTATGCTCGCTTCATGTGCGCCAACAGTGTATGGGACAGTAGGATCTTAGCTATGCTCGCTTCATGTGCACCAACAGTGTAAGGGGCTGTCGGATCTAAGCTATGCTCGCTTCATGTGCGCCAACAGTGTAAGGGGCTGTAGGATCGAAGCTATGCTCGCTTCATGTGCACCAACAGTGTAAGGGGCTGTAGGATCTAAGCTATGCTTGCTTCATGTGCATCAACAGTGTAAGGGGCCAGTACGATCTAAGTTATGATCGCTTCATGTACACCAACAGTGTAAGGGGCTGTAGGATCTAAGCTATGCTCGGTTCATGTGCACCAACAGTGTATGGGGCAGTAGGATCTAACCTATGCTCACTTCATGTGCATCAACAGTGTAAGGGGCTGTAGGACCTAAGCTATGCTTACTACATGTGCACCAACAGTGTAAGGGGCCAGTACGATCTAGGTTATGCTTTCGTTATGTGCACCAACAGTGTAAGGGGCCAGTACGATCTAAGTTATGCTCGCTTCATGTGCATGAACAGTGTAAGGGGCTGTAGGATCTAACCTATGCTCGCTTTATGTGCATTAACAGTGTAAGGGGCAGTAGGATCTAACCTATGCTCGCTTCGTGTGCACCATCAGTGTAACAGGCTGTAGGATCTAAGCTATGCTCGCTTCATGTGCACCAACAGTGTAAGGGGCTGTAGGATCTGAGCTGGGCTCGCTTCATGTGCATCAACAGTGTAAGGGGCTGTAGGATCTAAGCTATGTTCGCTTCGTGTGCACCAACAGTGTAAGGGGCCAGTACGATCTAAGTTATGCTCGCTTCATGTGTACCAACAGTGTAAGGGACTGTAGGATCTAAGCTATGCTCGCTTCATGTGCATCAACAGTGTAAGGGGCTGTAGGATCTAAGCTAAGCTCACTTCATGTGCATCAACAGTGTAAGGGGCTGTAGGAGCTAAGCTATGCTTGCTTCATGTGCACCAACAGTGTGAGGGGCCAGTACGATCTAAGTTATGCTCTTCATGTGCCCCAACAGTGTAAGGGGCTCTAGGATCTAAGCTATGCTCGCTTCGTGTGCACCTTCAGTGTAACAGGATGTAGGATCTAAGCTATGCTCGCTTCATGTGCACCAACAGTGTAAGGGGCTGTAGGATCTAAGCTATGCTCGCTTCATGTGCACCAACATTGTAAGGGGCTGTAGGATCTAAGCTATGCTCGCTTCATGTGCACCAACAGTGTAAGGGGCAGTAGGATCTAACCTATGCTCGCTTCGTGCGCACCATCAGTGTAACAGGCTGTAGGATCTAAGCTATGCTCGCTTCATGTGCACCAACGGTGTAAGGGGCTGTAGGATCTAAGCTATGCTCGCTTCATGTGCACCAACATTGTAAGGGGCTGTAGGATCTAAGCTATGCTTGCTTCATGTGCACCAACAGTGTAAGGGGCCAGTACGATCTAAGTTATGCTTGCTTCATGTGTACCAACAGTGTAAGGGACTGTAGGATCTAAGCTATGCTCGCTTCATGTGCATCAACAGTGTAAGGGGCTGTAGGATCTAAGCTAAGCTCACTTCATGTGCATCAACAGTGTAAGAGGCTTTAGGAGCTAAGCTATGCTTGCTTCATGTGCACCAACAGTGTAAGGGGCTGTAGGATCTAAGCTATGCTCGCTTCATGTGCACCAACAGTGTAAGGGGCCAGTACGATCTAAGTTATGCTCGCTTCATGTACACCAACAGTGTAAGGGGCTGTAGGATCTAAGCTAAGCTCACTTCATGTGCATCAACAGTGTAAGGGGCTGTAGGAGCTAAGCTATGCTTGCTTCATGTGCACCAACAGTGTGAGGGGCCAGTACGATCTAAGTTATGCTCTTCATGTGCACCAACAGTGTAAGGGGCTGTAGGATCTAAGCTATGCTCGCTTCATGTGCATCAACAGTGTAAGGGGCTGTAGGATCTAAATTATGCTTGCTTCATTTGCACCAACAGTGTATGGGGCAGAAGGATCTAACCTATGCTCGCTTCATGTGTACCAACATTTTACGGGGCAGTACGATCTAAGTAATGCTCTTCATGTGCACCAACAGTGTAAGGGGCCAGTACGTTCTAAGTTATGCTTGCTTCATGTGTACCAACAGTGTAAGGGACTGTAGGATCTAAGCTATGCTCGCTTCATGTGCATCAACAGTGTAAGGGGCTGTAGGATCTAAGCTAAGATCACTTCATGTGCATCAACAGTGTAAGAGGCTTTAGGAGCTAAGCTATGCGTGCTTCATGTGCACCAACAGTGTAAGGGGCTGTAGGATCTAAGCTATGCTCGCTTCATGTGCACCAACAGTGTAAGGGGCCAGTACGATCTAAGTTATGCTCGCTTCATGTACACCAACAGTGTAAGGGGCTGTAGGATCTAAGCTAAGCTCACTTCATGTGCATCAACAGTGTAAGGGGCTGTAGGAGCTAAGCTATGCTTGCTTCATGTGCACCAACAGTGTGAGGGGCCAGTACGATCTAAGTTATGCTCTTCATGTGCACCAACAGTGTAAGGGGCGGTAGGATCTAAGCTATGCTCGCTTCATGTGCATCAACAGTGTAAGGGGCTGTAGGATCTAAATTATGCTTGCTTCATTTGCACCAACAGTGTATGGGGCAGAAGGATCTAACCTATGCTCGCTTCATGTGTACCAACATTTTACGGGGCAGTACGATCTAAGTAATGCTCTTCATGTGCACCAACAGTGTAAGGGACAGTAGGATCTAAGCTATGCTCGCTTCATGTGCATCAACAGTGTAAGGGGCTGTAGGATCTAAGCTATGCTCGCTTCATGTGCACCAACAGTGTAAGGGGCTGTAGGATCTAAGCTATGCTCGCTTCATGTGCACCAACATTGTAAGGGGCTGTAGGATCTAAGCTATGCTTGCTTCATGTGCACCAACAGTGTAAGGGGCCAGTACGATCTAAGTTATGCTCGCTTCATGTGTACCAACAGTGTAAGGGACTGTAGGATCTAAGTTATGCTCGCTTCATGTGTACCAACAGTGTAAGGGACTGTAGGATCTAAGCTGTGCTCGCTTCATGTGCATCAACAGTGTAAGGGGCTGTAGGATCTAAGCTAATCTCACTTCATGTGCATCAACAGTGTAAGGGGCTGTAGGAGCTAAGCTATGCTTGCTTCATGTGCACCAACAGTGTAAGGGGCCAGTACGATCTAAGTTATGCTCGCTTCATGTGTACCAACAGTGTAAGGGACTGTAGGATCTAAGCTGTGCTCGCTTCATGTGCATCAACAGTGTAAGGGGCTGTAGGATCTAAGCTAATCTCACTTCATGTGCATCAACAGTGTAAGGGGCTGTAGGAGCTAAGCTATGCTTGCTTCATGTGCACCAACAGTGTGAGGGGCCAGTACGATCTAAGTTATGCTCTTCATGTGCACCAACAGTGTGAGGGGCCAGTACGATCTAAGTTATGCTCTTCATGTGCACCAACAGTGTAAGGGGCTGTAGGATCTGAGCTGGGCTCGCTTCATGTGCATCAACAGTGTAAGGGGCTGTAGGATCTAAGCTATGCTTGCTTCATGTGCACCAACAGTGTAAGGGGCCAGTACGATCTAAGTTATGCTCGCTTCATGTGTACCAACAGTGTAAGGAACTGTAGGATCTAAGCTATGCTCGCTTCATGTGCACCAACAGTGTAAGGGGCTGTAGGATCTAAGCTAAGCTCACTTCATGTGCATCAACAGTGTAAGGGGCTGTAGGAGCTAAGCTATGCTCGCTTCATGTGCGCCATCAGTGTAAGGGACAGTAGGATCTCGCCTATGCTTGCTTCAGCAGCACTAACAGTACACAGGGCTGTAGGATCTAACCTAGCTGGCGTCATCAGCACCAGCAGTTTAAGGGGCAGTATGGTTTCACAGAAGCTAGCTTCTCATGGATGAACAGTGTAACTCTTTGTCACTTCCCTGGTTCAATTTGACTCCCAGTTTGTGTGTTCATTACCTTTAACCCCCATGTGTTAGTGACTGACCCCCCTCTAAGCATTGGACATTTCCACCCACCTCCCCGGGTGTGCATATGAGACCATGTCCTTTTTCTGCTGTGACGCTCCCTCTCCTCTGACCCCAGTTCTCAGGTTTGGCCCTCAAGGTTTGCATCTTGTACTACGGGGGGCGCCTAGTGACGTCTGGAGCCGTCAGCGGGGGAGACCTGGTGGCCTTCGTCCTCTACGAGCTGCAGTTCACCACAGCGGTGGAGGTGAGTGCCAAGGAAGTCAACTGACTCCCTTGTTTAACAAGTTACAGTTTCTAACTCTGGTAAGGGTTGATTTAATTTATTTGTCATTAGCAGAATTATACTTCTGGCAGAGATGCCGTACAAAAGAACATAGGCGCTACATAGCATTGACACAGATAGAATGATTAACGCAAACATTAGTGAGTTATTGAGTGACCGGCCAGATATCCTGGTGTTTTGATGATTAGATGCAAAAATAAAGAAAACACTAAGGCCTTCCTCACCAGTGTCCGGGTTCCTGTGCGACAAATATTGCACACGATAAAGTCTGGCACAAGGTGCTTGGAACCCCTTGTGTGCAAGTGTTAACCCGTTTGCTGCGAGTGTTGGCCAACGGCCATCGCAAGCACTACCTCTGTAGTGCTGCGCACGTCCGCTGGCCAACGCGGCCCTGCCCGCTCAATGGAACACTTCGCACTGGCGTGGAACGTTCGAAGCAGCAAACGGGTTAATATCGGTGAATGCGATGTCAATGTACGTCCTGATATGTACACATAACAATGTCAATACCTGTAAATATGATGTCATTGTATGCCATGACAAATATACGCATAATTATGAGAATGACGGTAAATGCAATATGAATGACCGCCATATTGCATGTACAGGTAATAACGAACTTGTATCATTGCTGTTGAATCCACCCCAGATAACCTCCCAATCAACCCTGAGTCATAGATATGTGGTCAGGCAGGCCCTGCGACCCAAGCCTACTGATTGATAGGTCACAGGTGGGTTTACACTTAGCCCAAAGACAGACGGGCAAACAGGAAAAACCCAGATCGCTCCGACAGATGCAGCCACACCACAAAAAGTCAGAGGGGATTGGCCCCGATAAAACATTTTTGGCCAAAGGCGCGCGTTCCCAAAATACCATATAGTCCGATGCCACCTGTAGTTAGGCTCGCTCAGCCAACCAGAACACAGCATGCACATGACACGCAGTGACACGCAGTGATCACGCACTCCCCAGCTGGACATCTGGACACATGCACACTGGCCCACATTGGGTGTCCACAAAGTCAAGAGCCACCTGTACCCCCTTAACTGATGGTTGAACTTATGGTTCATAACTAGGCCCGGATCTACTTGCGCTACAAGAATGGGTAATTGGTTTATTGTACTTCAAGAACTGTATTTAATGCTGCTGAAATCTCTGCACATTGGGCCTGTCTTCAGACATGACTCTCAATCAATCGGGGAATTTTGAGCACACTACTCACCCAAGAGGGTCTCAAGGCGCTGGGGGGAGGGGAGGGGTTAGCAGTGCTGTTCAGCTGAAGAGCCAGGTCTTGAGAGTGTTCCTGAAGGTGTTCGGGGAGGGGGCGTGTCTGATGTCTGTCGGGAGCTCGTTCCAGGTCTTGGCCGCGATGTAGGAGAAGGATCTTCCTCCTGCTTTGCCTCTGTGGATTTGGGGGGTTTCTGCAAGGACGAGGTTGGTTGATAAGAGGTTGCTGTTGGGTACGTGGAGGGTGACTCTATCATTGAGGTATTTGGGTCCGGTGTTGTGTAGGCATTTGTAGGCGTAGGTGAGGATCTTGAAGGTGACTCTTTTCTCCATGGCTAGCCAGTGGATCTGCCATAGGTGTTGGCCGATGTGTTCGTGTCGAGGTAAGCCAAGGACGAGTCTGGTGGTGGTGTTCTGTATCGTCTGGAGTTTGCGGACTATGGACTTGTTTATGCCGGCATAGAATGTGTTTCCATAGTCCAGCCTGCTGGTGATGAGTGTGTGGGTGACTGTCCTCCTTGACTCGGGGGGGGGGGGGATCCATTTGAATGTCTTACGGAGGATGCGGAGGGTGTTGAAGCAGCTGGACGTGACGTCGTTGACCTGTCGGTTCATGGAGAGAGATGAGTCTATTACGATGCAGAGGTTTCTGGAATGGTCTTTGGGGGTCGGTGAGCTGCTGAGGGTGTTGTCCCATGCTGAGGGGTGGTTACGAGGACGTCTGTCTACTCGGAGTTGAGCTTTAGGCAGCTGTTGGTCATCAGGGCTGCGGTGTGGCCTTGGTCGAGGAGGGTGCGGATGTAGTCTGAGAAGAGGAGAGATAACAGGGTGACAGTGCTCCTGTGCCACTCAGAGATAGCACAACAGCACTCCTATGCTGCTCAGAGATAGAAGGGGCCACAGTACGCCTGTCTTGCTCAGAGGTAGATGACACCAGAGCGCTCCTTTATATCTCAGAGACACATGGTACCACAACACATCTGAGCAGCTGAGAGATAAACAGGGTCAGAGTGCTCCTGTGCCACTCAGAGATAGATGGTACCACAGCACTCCTGAGCTGCTGAGAGATAATAGGGCACCAGTGTTCCTGTGCCACTCAGAGATAGAATAGACCACAGCACTCCTATGCTGCTTAGACATTGAAGAGACAACAGTACTCCTGTGTCGCTCAGAGGTAGAAGTCACAAGAGCACTCCTGTGCCACAAAGTGATAGATATACCACAGCCCTCTGGAGCAGCTGAGAGATACAGATGGTCCCAGAGCTCCTGTGCTGGTCTGAGATAGATGGCACAGCAGTGCTTCTGAGCAGCTGATAGAGAGAGGTAGAGCCACAGTGCTTCTGTGCCGCTGAAGAGATAGATGACACCACAGCCCTCCTGAGATAGACACAACCGCAGTGCTCCTGTGCTGCTCAGAGATAGAGGACACCACAGCGCTCCTGAGATAGACACAACCGCAGTGCTCCTCTGCAGCTCAGAGATAGATGAGACCACAGCGCTCCTGAGATAGACACAACCACAGGGCTCCTCTGCAGCTCAGAGATAGCTACAACTACAGCAGTCCTGAGATAGACACAACCACAGCAGTCCTGTGGTACACTTGGGTAGATGTAGGCTTTGATACACGTGGGTAGGTGTGCAGATAGACACTGCTTGCCTCCCTATCTGCAAGAGTACAGTAGATCTCCCAGGTCCAGGGCCTCTCACAGGTAGCTAGGCCACAATCCTGGGCAGTAAGCCTGTATCTCATTGCAGCACGCGTGTTGAGTACAATACTTCTGGTGACTGACTACCTTTCTCTTTTTCCTCCTCTCGTCCACCATGGGGCAGGTGCTGCTCAGGATGTACCCTGATGTGAAAGGAGCCGTTGGAGCCTCTGAGAAGATCTTCGAGTACATGGACCGCAAGCCGCAGATGCCATCACCAGGCACTCATGCTCCACAGACCATCCGGGGTCATGTGACCTTCGACAACGTGACCTTCTCCTACCCCAGCCAGCCGGACACACCGGTACTCAAGGTAAGAGATGGACTCCAGTGTCAGTGGCGTAGTGCACCGGGGCGCGGAGGGGAGGGAGTGTAATCACAACTTCATGGCTCTATTCTTTCTCTTCATGCTTCTGTCTTCATAAGGCTGGAATCCGCCAGTCGCCTCAAGTGTCTTCATTCCACACAGTCCCGTAGTCAGATCATTTATCACCATAAATGGGGAGCTGCCCACCTGGGAGGCCTGTGCAGTACACTACATCTACCACCCCCGGCCTACAACAAAGACTCATGAATGATAAATCCAACCTCATGCCCTTTACCTACATCCCCAGAAATGTTAATCTCTACCTTGGTGACTTCAACCTCCTGGATTCCCTGAACACAAAAACAGTGATAGGCTCCCCCCCTGAACCAGCTACCCCCCCCCCCAAACCAAGCTCACCCCCAGATGCCTGCGCTCATTCACAATATCAGCTAAACCTGGACCTCATTCTTTCATCCACTTTTTGTCTCTCCTACTTTGAACCCCAGCTCATCCTCTCCCTCACCAAGGACCCAAACACCTCCAAATCCAACCTACATGATGGAATAAAGGCTGTCGCAGATTGGATGAAAACCAGCCGCCTGAAACTGAACTCAGACAAGACAGAAGTCCTCCTCCTCAGCTCCACCCCCTCCATATGGGATGACTCCTGGTGGCCGACCATGCTGGGAGCTGCAACAGCACCCACTAATCATGCACGCAATCTGGGGTTCATCCTGGACTCAACGCTCTTTAAGACCCAGCAAGTCAACACTGTTTCCTCCTCCTGCTTCAACACCCTCCGCATGCTCTGCAAGATCTACAGATGGATCCCCACCTAAACAAGGAGAACGGTCA
The DNA here is from genome assembly GCF_964261635.1 of Lissotriton helveticus. Lineage (NCBI taxonomy): Eukaryota > Metazoa > Chordata > Amphibia > Caudata > Salamandridae > Lissotriton > Lissotriton helveticus. The sequence goes on from NC_136065.1 coordinate 5,120,380, forward strand.
CCCAGGCCCTCGTCAGCAGCAAGCTGGACTACGGCAACGCCCTCTGCACGGCGCAGCTACACTCCAGAAGAGACTCCCAACGCATACAAAACGCCTCCACACGCCTCATCTTCGGACTTCCTCGCCACAGCCACATCACTACCCACCTTAGATTTCTGCACTGGCTCCCGGTCAACAAGAGGATAACCTTTAAGCTCCTCACCCACGCACACAAAGCACTCCACATTGTCGGACCAGCATACCTCAACAAATGACTGTCCTTCTACACCCCGAACCGCCAGTTTCGCTCCACCGACCACGCACTCGCCACCGTCCCTCATATCCGCCGAACGACCACAGGAGGAAGATCCTTCTCCCATCTCGCCTCAACGAACACCCTCCCCACCCACCTGCGTCAGACCCCGGACTGACTGACCTTCAGGAGACTTCTCAAGACCGGTCTGTTCGACCAGTAGCAGCGTCTCCCCCCCCCCTCAGCTCCTTGAGACCCTCACGGGTGAGTAGTGTGCTCTACGAATGCTTGATTGATTGATTGAACGCCCCTTTGACAGGACTAAACATCACACACCATCATTCCATACCCTACGCCTCCACTCAAACAACAAACCAGACACCCTACGTATATTGCCAGATCCTTATAAATGTGTTGTACCCCAAACCAGGCCCTACGCCCCTGCACCCCAAACTGACATATGACATTGATTCTCTCCTTGACAACTGTTAGAAACTGGGCTTCTGCTCGGCAGAGGTATGCAGCCTGTCTACGAAGGAACCACAGTTTTACTCAGGGTAAGTCAGTATTGCTCCCTAAGTTAACCTGTGCTCACCCTCTGGTAGCGTGGCACAGAGCAGGCTGGCTAAACTAAAGAGACAATGTGTCAAGTATCTGTGCAACACTTCAAACACTACCACAGTGAAAACACCACAAAAAGACTCCACACCAGGTTAGAAAAATAGAACTCAATTTTATAAATAAAACAAGACCAAAACTTAAAAGTAAGCAATAAATAAAAGTCCAGATATGAACCTTCAAAGATGAAATGGGAAAATAGCGCTAAGAAGCAATCAGGATAGGCTATCAAGGCGCTGGAGTTGCTAACTGCTTCGTGGTGATCTGTTCATTCAGTTGCATTGAGGGGAAAACAACGAGAAAGCAGGGAAAACAGGGAAAAGCAAGAAGAAGGTCCTCAAACACAGGAGAAAAGGCAGGAGAACGTAGTGAAACATGAGGGAAAAGCAAGGAGAAAGCACTAAAAAAACGGGTGAATAGGCATAAAAAACTGTGAAAACGATGGAAGAGCAAGAGGGCACTCAAACAATGGGGAAAAGCAAGGAGAACACAGTAAAGAATGAGGAAAAGCAAGGAGAATGCTCCAAAAAACAAGAGGGGCAGTGAAAACGAGGGAAATGGAGAAGGCACTCAAAAACATAGAGAAATAGCAAGGAGAAAGCAGTGAATATGAAGGAAAGGCAAGTCTTTGAAAAAAAGCAGGAGAAAGCAATGAAAAATTAGGGAAAATCAAGGAAAAGGCACTCAAAAAAATGAGAAAAGACCAGGAGAAAGCAGTGAAAACGTATGAAAAGGAGGACAAGGCAGTAAAAAATGAGAAAAAGCAAGGTGGAAAGCATTTAATAGGAAGGAAAGGCAAGGAGAAGGCTGTTAAAAAATGTGGGAAAGGCAAGAAAAAGACACTCTAAATATGGTGGAAAAAGCAAGAAGAGCGATGCAGCTGCACGGGGAGAGCTGGGCTCGGAGCCTGCTCAGTTTGGTCACGCTACACTCCATTGGGCCCTGGAAGGAGGACGGATTTCTAGGGGGCGGTAGGTAGGGCTAGGACAGGAAAAGGCAGGTATGGGGGAAGTGAGGGAAAAGACAAGGAGCAAACAGTGAAAACGAGAGAAAAGCAAGAAGAATGCACTCAAGATGGTGAACAACAAGGAGAAAGCAGTAAAAACAAGAGAATAGCAGGCTCTTAAAAAGTAGCTGAAAAAGCTGGAGAAAGCAATGGTAAAGCTAGGAGAAGGCGCTCAAAAAACAGAGGGAAAAGCAGGAGAAAGCAGTGAAAGCAATGGTAAAGCAAGGAGAAGGCGCTCAAAAAACAGAGGGAAAAGCAGGAGAAAGCAGTGAAAGCAATGGTAAAGCAAGGAGAAGGCGCTCAGAAAACAGAGGGAAAAGCAGGAGAAAGCAATGGTAAAGCAAGGAGAAGGCGCTCAAAAAACAGAGGGAAAAGCAGGAGAAAGCAGTGAAAACAATGGTAAAGCAAGGAGAAGGCGCTCAAAACACAGAGGGAAAAGCAGGAGAAAGCAGTGAAAGCAATGGTAAAGCAAGGAGAAGGCGCTCAGAAAACAGAGGGAAAAGCAGGAGAAAGCAATGGTAAAGCAAGGAGAAGGCGCTCAAAAAACAGAGGGAAAAGCAGGAGAAAGCAGTGAAAACAATGGTAAAGCAAGGAGAAGGCGCTCAAAACACAGAGGGAAAAGCAGGAGAAAGCAGTGAAAACAATGGTAAAGCAAGGAGAAGGCGCTCAAAAAACAGAGGGAAAAGCAGGAGAAAGCAGTGAAAACAATGGTAAAGCAAGGAGAAGGCGCTCAAAACACAGAGGGAAAAGCAGGAGAAAGCAGTGAAAACAATGGTAAAGCAAGGAGAAGGCGCTCAAAAAACAGAAGGAAAAGCAGGAGAAAGCAGTGAAAGCAATGGTAAAGCAAGGAGAAGGCGCTCAAAAACAGAGGGAAAAGCAGGAGAAAGCAGTGAAAACAATGGTAAAGCAAGGAGAAGGCGCTCAAAAAACAGAGGGAAAAGCAGGAGAAAGCAGTGAAAACAATGGTAAAGCAAGGAGAAGGCGTTTAAAAAACAGAGGGAAAAGCAGGAGAAAGCAGTGAAAGCAATGGTAAAGCAAGGAGAAGGCGCTCAAAAAACAGAGGGAAAAGCAGTAGAAAGCAGTGAAAACAATGGTAAAGCAAGGAGAAGGCGCTCAAAAAACAGAGGGAAAAGCAGGAGAAAGCAGTGAAAACAATGGTAAAGCAAGGAGAAGGCGCTCAAAAAACAGAGGGAAAAGCAGGAGAAAGCAGTGAAAACAATGGTAAAGCAAGGAGAAGGCGCTCAAAAAACAGAGGGAAAAGCAGGAGAAAGCAGCGAAAACAATGGTAAAGCAAGGAGAAGGCGCTCAAAAAACAGAGGGAAAAGCAGGAGAAAGCAGTGAAAACAATGGTAAAGCAAGGAGAAGGCGCTCAAAAAACAGAGGGAAAAGCAGGAGAAAGCAGTGAAAACAATGGTAAAGCAAGGAGAAGGCGCTCAAAAAACAGAGGGAAAAGCAGGAGAAAGCAGTGAAAACAATGGTAAAGCAAGGAGAAGGCGCTCAAAAAACAGAGGGAAAAGCAGGAGAAAGCAGCGAAAACAATGGTAAAGCAAGGAGAAGGCACTCAAAAAACCATTGCTTTTCCCTCTTTTTTACTGCTTTCTCCTTGCTTTTCGACCGTTTTTCACAGCTTTCTCCTTGTTTTTCTCTCATTACGACTGAATGAACAGATGACCATGAAGCAGTCAGCAACTCTAGCGCCTTGAGACCCTCATGGGCAATTTGCCACTTTTTAATAATTGTGATTAATTGTTTGATTGAGAGCCAGGAATGGCACCTGTGACTCCTTCTGCTGTCATTAATGGGCCCACTCAGGTAACCTGTAGGTTCCTGTGGAGGAGGGACTGTCCCCGCCCTTCGGTGAGAAGTGCAAGGGCAGAGCCGCCACTTTGTCTTCCCAGTCTCCCTCCTCAATGTCCTACTAACAAACCAAGGTTAACACAAAAAAAGACCAAACCATCAGATCCCTCAAAGACTTCCTTCAGCCCCCGGTACTCTAAAGACCTCGCTGACAATAAACAGACCCTCTTGTGACAGACCTCCATAGCATCTCTTGAAAGAGACGTCCCTCTACACGACACACAGACAGCTCATCACATCAGTCAAAGCAAAGTCCTGAACCAACGCCATCAATGAAGCCACCAACAGAAGCAGAACACCGGCCAAGACAATCAAGCATTGCACCAACCCCCTGCCAGACCCACCTATCCCTCACTGCACAGAGAAGCGCAACCATCAACCCCCTGCCAGACCCACCTACTCCTCGCTGCACAGAGAAGCGCAACGCGTCAACCCCCTGCCAGACCCACCTACTCCTCGCTGCTCAGAGAAGCGCAACGCATCAACCTCCTGCCTGACCCACCTATCCCTCACTGCACAGAGAAACACAACGCATCAACCCCCTGCCAGACCCACCTATCCCTCACTGCACAGAGAAACACAACGCGTCAACCCCCTGCCAGACCCACCTATCCCTCACTGCACAGAGAAACACAACGCGTCAACCCCCTGCCAGACCCTCCTATCCCTCACTGCTCAGAGAAACACAACGCATCAACCCCCTGCCAGACCCACCTATCCCTCACTGCACAGAGAAGCGCAACGCATCCACCCCCTGCCAGACCCACCTATCCCTCACTGCACAGAGAAACACAACACGTCAACCCCCTGCCAGACCCACCTATCCCTCACTGCTCAGAGAAGCGCAACGCATCAACCCCCTGCCAGACCCACCTATCCCTCACTGCTCAGAGAAGCGCAACGCGTCAACCCCCTGCCAGACCCACCTACTCCTCGCTGCTCAGAGAAGCGCAACGCATCAACCTCCTGCCTGACCCACCTATCCCTCACTGCACAGAGAAACACAACGCGTCAACCCCCTGCCAGACCCACCTATCCCTCACTGCACAGAGAAACACAACGCGTCAACCCCCTGCCAGACCCACCTATCCCTCACTGCACAGAGAAACACAACGCGTCAACCCCCTGCCAGACCCTCCTATCCCTCACTGCTCAGAGAAACACAACGCATCAACCCCCTGCCAGACCCACCTATCCCTCACTGCACAGAGAAGCGCAACGCATCCACCCCCTGCCAGACCCACCTATCCCTCACTGCACAGAGAAACACAACACGTCAACCCCCTGCCAGACCCACCTATCCCTCACTGCTCAGAGAAGCGCAACGCATCAACCCCCTGCCAGACCCACCTATCCCTCACTGCTCAGAGAAGCGCAACGCATCAACCCCCTGCCAGACCCACCTATCCCTCACTGCACAGAGAAACACAACGCGTCAACCCCCTGCCAGACCCACCTATCCCTCACTGCTCAGAGAAGCGCAACGCATCAACCCCCTGCCAGACCCACCTATCCCTCACTGCGCAGAGAAGCGCAACGCACCAATCCCCTGCCAGACCCACCTATCCCTCACTGCTCAGAGAAGCACAACGCATCAACCTCCTGCCAGACCCTCCTATCCATCACTGCACAGAGAAGCGCAACGCATCAACCCCCTGCCAGACCCACCTATCCCTCACTGGACAGAGAAGCGCAACGCATCAACCCCCTGCCAGACCCACCTACTCCTCACTGCACAGAGAAACACAACGCGTCAACCCCCTGCCAGACCCACCTACCCCTCACTGCACAGAGAAGCGCAACGCATCAACCCCCTGCCAGACCCACCTACTCCTCACTGCACAGAGAAGCGCAACGCATCAACCCCCTGCCAGACGCACCTATCCCTCACTGCACAGAGAAGCGCAACACATCAACCCCCTGCCAGACCCACCTATTCCTCACTGCACAGAGAAGCGCAACGCATCAACCCCCTGCCAGACCCACCTATCCCTCACTGCACAGAGAAGCGCAACGCGTCAACCCCCTGCCAGACCCACCTATCCCTCACTGCGCAGAGAAGCGCAACACATCAACCCCCTGCCAGATCCACCTACTCCTCACTGCACAGAGAAGCACAACGCGTCAACCCCCTGCCAGACCCACCTATCCCTCACTGCACAGAGAAGCGCAACGCATCAACCCCCTGCCAGACCCACCCATCCCTCACTGCACAGAGAAGCGCAACGCATCAACCCCCTGCCAGATCCACCTACTCCTCACTGCACAGAGAAGCGCAACGCATCAACCCCCTGCCAGACCCACCTATTCCTCACTGCACAGAGAAGCACAACACATCAACCCCCTGCCAGACCCACCTACCCCTCACTGCACAGAGAAGCACAACGCGTCAACCCCCTGCCAGACCCACCTACCCCTCACTGCACAGAGAAGCACAACGCGTCAACCCCCTGCCAGACCCAGCTATCCCTCACTGCACAGAGAAGCGCAACGCATCAACCCCCTGCCAGACCCACCTACCCCTCACTGCACAGAGAAGCGCAACGCGTCAACCCCCTGCCAGACCCACCTACCCCTCACTGCACAGAGAAGCGCAACGCGTCAACCCCCTGCCAGACCCACCTACCCCTCACTGCACAGAGAAGCGCAACGCATCAACCCCCTGCCAGACCCACCTACTCCTCACTGCACAGAGAAGCGCAACGCATCAACCCCCTGCCAGACCCACCTACTCCTCACTGCACAGAGAAGCGCAACGCGTCAACCCCCTGCCAGACCCACCTACTCCTCACTGCACAGAGAAGCGCAACGCGTCAACCCCCTGCCAGACCCACCTACCCCTCACTGCACAGAGAAGCGCAACGCATCAACCCCCTGCCAGACCCACCTACTCCTCACTGCACAGAGAAGCGCAACGCATCAACCCCCTGCCAGACCCACCTATCCCTCACTGCACAGAGAAGCGCAACGCATCAACCCCCTGCCAGACCCACCTACCCCTCACTGCACAGAGAAGCGCAACACATCAACCCCCTGCCAGACCCACCTATTCCTCACTGCACAGAGAAGCGCAACACGTCAACCCCCTGCCAGACCCACCCATCCCTCACTGCACAGAGAAGCGCAACGCGTCAACCCCCTGCCAGACCCACCTACTCCTCACTGCACAGAGAAGCGCAACGCGTCAACCCCCTGCCAGACCCACCTATCCCTCACGGCACAGAGAAGTGCAACGCGTCAACCCCCTGCCAGACCCACCCATCCCTCACTGCACAGAGAAGTGCAACGCGTCAACCCCCTGCCAGACCCACCTACCCCTCACTGCACAGAGAAGCGCAACCATCAACCCCTGCCAGACCCACCTATCCCTCACTGCACAGAGAAGCGCAACCATCAACCCCTGCCAGACCCACCTATCCCTCACTGCACAGAGAAGCGCAACGCATCAACCCCCTGCCAGACCCACCTATCCCTCACTGCACAGAGAAGCGCAACGCGTCAACCCCCTGCCAGACCCACCTACTCCTCACTGCACAGAGAAGCGCAACCATCAACCCCCTGCCAGACCCACCTATCCCTCACTGCACAGAGAAGCGCAACGCATCAACCCCCTGCCAGACCCACCTATCCCTCACTGCACAGAGAAGCGCAACGCATCAACCCCCTGCCAGACCCACCTATCCCTCACTGCACAGAGAAGCGCAACGCGTCAACCCCCTGCCAGACCCACCTACTCCTCACTGCACAAAGAAGCACAACGCGTCAACCCCCTGCCAGACCCACCTATCCCTCACTGCACAGAGAAGCGCAACGCATCAACCCCCTGCCAGACCCACCTATCCCTCACTGCACAGAGAAGCACAACGCGTCAACCCCCTGCCAGACCCACCTACCCCTCACTGCACAGAGAAGCGCAACGCATCAACCCCCTGCCAGACCCACCTATCCCTCACTGCACAGAGAAGCGCAACGCATCAACCCCCTGCCAGACCCACCTACCCCTCACTGCACAGAGAAGCGCAACGCATCAACCCCCTGCCAGACCCACCTATCCCTCACTGCACAGAGAAGCGCAACGCATCAACCCCCTGCCAGACCCACCTATTCCTCACTGCACAGAGAAGCGCAACCATCACCCCCTGCCAGACCCACCTACCCCTCACTGCACAGAGAAGCGCAACGCATCAACCCCCTGCCAGACCCACCTACCCCTCACTGCACAGAGAAGCGCAACGCATCAACCCCCTGCCAGACCCACCTACCCCTCACTGCACAGAGAAGCGCAACGCATCAACCCCCTGCCAGACCCACCTATCCCTCACTGCACAGAGAAGCGCAACGCATCAACCCCCTGCCAGACCCACCTATCCCTCACTGCACAGAGAAGCGCAACGTGTCAACCCCCTGCCAGACCCACCTATCCCTCACTGCACAGAGAAGCGCAACGCATCAACCCCCTGCCAGACCCACCTACCCCTCACTGCACAGAGAAGTGCAATGCGTCAACCCCCTGCCAGACCCACCTACCCCTCACTGCACAGAGAAGCGCAACGCATCAACCCCCTGCCAGACCCACCTACTCCTCACTGCACAGAGAAGCGCAACGCATCAACCTCCTGCCAGACCCACCTATCCCTCACTGCACAGAGAAGCGCAACGCATCAACCCCCTGCCAGACCCACCTATCCCTCCCTGCACAGGGAAGCGCAACGCGTCAACCTCCTGCCAGACCCACCTATCCCTCACTGCACAGAGAAGCACAACGCGTCAACCCCCTGCCAGACCCACCTATCCCTCACTGCACAGAGAAGCGCAACGCATCAACCCCCTGCCAGACCCACCTACCCCTCACTGCACAGAGAAGCGCAACGCGTCAACCTCTCCTTCACTGAAAGAATACAAAAAATCCAACAGCACATCAACGACTCGAAGGTGCTTCATCTCTCATGCCCCACCCTTCGCATGGAACCCCGCAATGTTCGTCCTTCAAAGCCGGTTCTCTTGCCGATCTCACCGACATAGGGCTAGATGTAGGGAGGCTATTACCGGTCGGTAACAGCCGAATTTGGCTGTTACCGACCGGTAATAGACGTTTCCTATGTAGGAGGCTGTTTTACAGATTTGGTAAATAACGAATCGGTATTTACAGATTCGGTATTTACCGAATCATCATTTACCGATTCGGTATTTACCGAATCGGTAAATGAGATGTAGGAAGCACTTTAAAGAGTGCATTTGTGTTTTAAGGATTCGTTATTTACCACCAACTATTGGTTGGTGGTAAATAAGGAATTCCTGTGTAAATGCAAATGTGTGCACTTACACCTGTGCCATGTGACAGACATACATGCCTTTAGGGCATGTATGTATGCCACATGTGCACACCAGCACTATTCAGGGGTGCAACAGGGTATCAAAGTGCCACCCTGCCACCCTTGACTATTTCCCTATTTTACCGATTCGGTAATTGACATTCATTCCCATGGGCCTCCAGGCCCATACAAATGAATGGCAATTACCGAATCGGTAAATACCGATTCGGTAATTACCGAATCTTAACGATTCGGTAATTTTTACCGAATAATTACCTACATAGGATTTACCGATTCTAAAATACCGAATCGGTAAAATTCAGTATTTTAGAATCGGTAAAACCTATTTACCTACATCTAGCCCATAGTCATCTCCCTCAAAGCCACTTCTTATGAAGATGATGATGTCTTCTACTCGTCCTTCATCAGAGCTCCCTCTGGGGACTCTCTACCCACTATTAGAAATGCCACCCTCTCTCAAGTTCTCAAGACAGACCAGCTCCTCCCAGAATTACTCTTCTTGTGTTGTTTAGCGTAATCTTGCAGGATTCTTGGTTAATTCCACATGGTTACACTACACTGAAGTACGCAAGTCAGACCCACATATAGTTACAATTTCATGGCTTTTTATACAAAATTATGAAAATTACAGGAAGCAAAAAGTAATTAGTAAATTAATCAGTTAATCCAATCAAAATAGTCAGTCATATTCTGCAAGAGAACTAACATATGGTCAGACTCTGAACAAAATTCAGAGCAAGAACTAATCAATAGACAGTCTAGCGCTGAGTCAGCTCAGATAAAAGGCAAAGAAAGTTATAAGTGTAAGGTAAATAAACAGACTGACTTAGAGTCTGCTTCCAAATTGCTCAAAGGCTGGCTGATCTTCAAAATGAATCCATTTGTAAAACTCTTTACTGTACAGAGGCCACAAGCAAGTCAATGTTTGGTAAGGTGTGACAGGGTTGAAGTAACGATGCTACAAACTTGCAGACCAATAAGTGTTTCAATAAATAGGATACTACCAGAGAAGCCTACTTCCTATTGCATCTCATTGGTTGGGTTATGCACCACTCATTAAGGAAACCAATCATCATTTCCATGTAACAAAATAGTCTGTTCAGCTTATGAATGGCTGAGACAAAACCATTGCCAGGGAACCATGCCCTAACTCAGGTCTAGAACTTCTTCTGTGCTATAGCGCCAAGACGCCTCGGCAAAAGAGCGCTTAAAAAATATTTCAGTCAGTCAAAAGATGCAGAATAAAGGAACATCCTGTACATTACTTACTTGACAGAACACAACTATTACATCAAAGACACCATTATTGAGCCTTCTTTTTTGATGATTTTACTGAAATGGAAAAACACACAAACATAGAGAGAGAGAGAGAGAAAGGCTTGCTCACATAAAATAAATGTGCTCTATCATTCTGCAAAGGTGAACAGCTGTAAGTATGTGACAACTGGGGCCTAATCACTCTAACCAAACCATGTCTAAATAAGGCATTCTTTCTAATTACTAATAACACACCTATGCATGCTGATGTAGCTGGGGTATCTTGGCACTTATATCTGAGACTAATGTAAAGTGCTCCGCTGCTCTCCAGGGCAAGGTATGAATGAGATAAATACCCCTGTAACATAAGGTATGCATAATATATAGTATAGGCACCATGTTTTCTTATCAGTACAGCAGTGATATTGTACCCTGCAGCAGGAACAGTCCTGACTGTGCTAAACTGAAATGTCTGTAAGTGTCGCTGCTGGTTTGGTCGCCCACTCATCCTCTGCCACTTTGGTAACCCAGGGTGTATCATTTGAGCTGAAGCCTGGGGAGGTCACAGCCCTGGTTGGACCCTCGTCGGCCGGGAAGTCTTCGTGTGTGGCTCTGCTGGAGGCCTTCTACGAGCCACAAGCGGGCAGGATACTGATAGACGGGAGGCCGCTTCAGGACTACGATCGCCGGTACCTTCACCGTAAGGTAGGATGGTGAGGCGTGACCTTTCACTGTGGCACGCTGTTATTTGTCTATATTTCTATGATTGCAGCCAGCGAAGCGTAGCAGAGGAAGGGGAATACTGCCACGTCCAAAGATTGGACCAGCACAGTCTGTGGGTTCAAGTCTATGGACACATAGGAAGGGAAATATGAAGCCAGAATTGACAATGAGTGATTCCTGCCACCCATCCTCTCCAACTCTGAATCCAGACATTAGGAGTTAAAGTTCAGGGAATGGGCGATAAAGTGCAGACCAAGGGACTCTGGGACTTTACCTTCTCTGAGCAGGTGTGGATGAAACTGGGTTCTTGGCTGAGGGGGGAGTAAGTACCACTCTTCAAGAAATAACACATTCCTTGTCAAGGTGAACTACTAAAGTCACTAAATACATTTGAGCTCAACCTCCTCCTAGCTATGAAGAGATGAAACAGGTTTAACTTAGAGGCAGTGTGTAAGTGTGTATGCAGTACTAAAACAGTAGTAAAGTTGAAAAGTCTGTCATTAGCTAGTGGTTGGAAAGACCCTTGGGGATTCTCTTACTAATAAGGTGAAATTTCCTGGGGCCTCCCTCACACGCTTTGGGCATTTTCAAGATGGAATAGGTCTTCTGCCACACTCAACTTTGGCTCTGAGGGCCGGGAGCGTGTGTGTAGGAAGTGTATCATGATAATCCCAGTGTCCTCTCTCATCTGACACCAACATCCAGATTGTTGCAGCCCCTGTACCCACAACATCCTCAGAGGCAGCTGTCTGGTATGACTAATCTGAGCTTCCAGCAGCCAGGCAGTTGAAACACACATATTGTTTTGGATTATTTTTCCCTCCTATGTTCCCCAAATGGTACATGTAAACCTAGCAGACCTGACAAACAGGCTGTGACACTGCCATGTCAAAGAGAGTCCCACTGAGATTGGGGACTCACTGGCTGGGAAGACAACAGAAGGGTGTAGGAAGGTGGCTACCTGACTATGGTTACCCCAGATTTTTTTGCCTGTGTTTAGCTGGTTTTTGACTTAGTTGACCTGGTTCCCTGCTAATCAGGGCCCCAGGCCATCTGCTCTCTCTGTAAAATGGATTCCATGTACCCTAGGTACATACCACAAATTGGAAATGGACTCCTTGTCAGCCCCTGTATAACGCACTATAGGTGCCCAGGGCATAGGAGCCACTAAGGCCTACCAGGGGCTGCAGCATATCTTTTGCCACCCCTGGCTGGTTCTTAAATTGACACAACTGGCTGATCACTCAGCTGGGGTAAGGTGGTGTACACACCCCTTGCTTAGATATAGTATACCTATGTCTAAACCTATATCTGGACACATGTAAACCTGTGAGCCACTCCTATAGAAAGGCCTCATCAATCCTGGAGGCTGAGTGCGTGGTTTTATGTGAGATGGAGCTCTAGCATGAGCTGAGCCTGTCTGCAGCCGTCGGGAACAAATCCCTAAGCTGTTTCAGGATAATGCCATACCATATACTATTAAGTGCCTTATAATCCTCGCGGTTATTTAGCAACTTTGGTTTGGCTTTATCAAAACATGTCGTGTAAGGTGTCATACGCTTTGGAATACCATCCCCTCGCCAGTTCTGGCGACGGGGATGGCATTCCACCCCTCTAGAGGGGTAAGACATGTTACTTCACTTTAATGCGGTTGATTTCTCCAAAGGCCTTAAGATCCACAAAATGGATGCCTCTGCCACAGACAAATGTCTGGACCCCTGGAGCTGACCGAAACTCAGTCAAGGGGGTCCTGGACAAAGGGTTTCCTGTCACAGGAGGGTGTCACCGCCCTCCAGACAGGAGATAGTGTATTGTAGCAGGGAGGTTTGAAAGAAACCAGACACTGCCTGGGGCGCACAAGGCTGCCCCTTGCATAATCCGGCCAAACCGGTTCTGGGGCACTCCAGCCCTCGTGCCAGGGCGGCCTGGATCAAAGGAAGGGGGTGTATCCACCCACTTCCTGGGTCCCCCCCATAGGAGGGGACCTAGCAGGTAATCACGCCCACCAGATTCGAATAAGAGTGGGAGCAGTGCCAATGCACAGCAGATTTCCTGGAAGAAACATTTGAAACGATATTCTGGACCCTTCGCCCTCCATCTCAACGTGGAAGCCCGAAGAATCTCCCTTGTGGTCAAGGAGTGACCACCCTGCAGCAGCAGGCACCATCCAGCCCTCGACGTCTACTTAGTTGCAGTTCCCGCCGGAACTCGAGCGACTGAGATCGACGAGATCAAGCCTGCCCAGCTTCTAACAGCCCGATCCACAGTCCCTGCAAAGCTGAGACCCGTGGAGGCGACCGGAAGCGTGGGGCACGCCATCTTGAAGTGACCACGAGACGCTGACCGTGCAGCCCACGAGTGACCCTCGAAGCTGTACACCGGGGTTTGAGAAGCCCCCACCCTGAGCTACTCCTGAGCCGAAGTTCAGCCCTCCACACTCGACGAGTGCTGCGTGGGGCCCTTTGGCACGATTTGGCTCAACGCGTTGGCCCGGTCACTTGCCAGCTGGCTTGTGGTCCCTGTGCCGACGAACTACAAAAGAAGACTCGTGATTCTGGTTGCTCCAGATCCACACCAGCTCCCCTGAAAGGGAGCCCCGACTCTGACCTTCCTGGTCCGAGGGAGACGCCATCTTCCAATCCCGCGTGGATTGCTCTTACCAAGGCTTGTTTGCTCCAAACCGGAAGCCGACTGCACCGACGGTGAGAGCCTGCGTGGGACAGATCGTGACCTGCTCCTGGACGTCGCAGATGCCCCAGAGCCCACGTGACAGCGAAGAGAAGCGCCTCGACGACCACCTGATTGCGCCCGACATTGCCTGGTTCCGTCCTGGTTCCACCCTGGTCACTGCTGAGTGACCCAGACTCTGTCCCCTCTGCTTTCAGGTACTCTACAACTTGAGTCCACCCTTGGACTCCACCGGACACTTCGTCTTCACCCTGCCTGCAGCCCTTTCAGCTTCAAGCACCAAGAGCCTGCGTGTCAAAACCCGACGCCACTTCGACCCTGTGCACCCACTTCCTGTGGGTGAGGTAACTTTGCTCCGCCGGTGTTCCCACACTGGTGCACACCTCTAGGGTCTGTGTGTTAAGTTTTGTTCCTCTAGGTTCAGCGGAAGTGTCCTTAAACTTTAACTCTTTGACTTTTACGCACCATTGGTTAACATTGGTGCATGCGTGCGCTTTCCGCACATCTCCCGAATCCCGAGGGCCATTCCCGACTTCAGCATTGCTTGTCCTGACTGCTCCCAGCGATTCCCTAGGCCCTAGGCCTAACCACTGCTCGAGTGGCCTCTCTTATACCACTTGTTTAGTATATGGTTTGAGTGGCCCCCTGCCCTCATCCATAATTGTGCAACTTGTATGTTTAAACAGTGCTTTTTGATTTAACGCTTGTGCCCCTTTATTCATAAAGAATACTGGGGATTGTTTTTAGTAATAAACACATATATTTTTATAATATATACTTGTGTGGTGTCCTTTCATTTGGTATTACAGGATTGTATGTGGTAAAACAGCTCGCTTAACACGACCTCTTAAGTTAAGCCTTTAGGCTGCTTAGTCCATGCTACCCCTAGGATAGCTTGTCTAATAAGGTTGACTTACAACCAGACACCATAAGGGGATTGTTTGGTCAGGTAGTAGGTGGTTCCAGAATTGGAAACATCCCCTACCAGGCCAACTTCTCACATTGGTGAGCAGCGGTGCGGATTTGAGCTTGCTGTTGTTTTACCATTGCAATCTTTATATCAAATTGAAAGATCACATCAAGTACCTCTAGGTACATATAAAATCAAAAGCTTAGCATATTAAGTTCTACTGAACTTAGTAGTTGTAGGTTGAAGGGAGTAGCACACCCCTGACTACAACTCACTAGCAAGGTCCAGTAGGAAAACACTTAGTGTAGGTAAGTGCACCACTTACACCTCACTAGTAACCATGTCTGACACAGGGAAGGCCTCAGGGTCTAGTCCTGTGACAGTTGACCCTACCCAGGCAACTTTTGGATATGACAAGTTAACCCGCAGAGACTTGATTGCCTTGTGCAAAGCAAGAGGGTTAAAAAGGGGCAGAAGCCCCACCTGCCTAATCTTGGTAGAAATCCTAGAACAGGATGACTTAGAGAAGGCAAAAGCTGCTTCCCTAGACACAGGGAACCCCCCTGTAGTTGATCCCCCTGAAGAGGAGGATGATGATGACTTGGATGAGGACTCAGAGGTTGAGGACTTAGAAGTACAGGATCAGGGTAGCCAGGTTCCAGTTGGTAGGCTTAGCCAGGCCAACTTGGACCTACTGGGGAATGGAGAGGGCCAGCACCTCCCCAGAACCCAACATGTGATTCTCCCAGGCAACAGAAGAGTGAGATCTCCCTCAGGGGACTCTCATATTTCTAGTGCCTCCGGAGAATCAGAGAGAGGCATGAGTGCTTCTCAGAAAGCTGAGCATAGGGCCAGAATGAGGGCTGTCCAACTCCAAATAGAGAGGGAGGAGGTAGCCTTGGCTCAAGCTAAACTTAGCATGGCCCAAGCTAAACTTGCCTTGGCAAGAGAGAAAAAATTGTGTGGCTTAGATGCCACTGGTGGCAGCAATATTCCTAAAGAGAAACCCAGGTCCTATGATAGTAGAAACCTGACAAAGATTGTGCCCCCCTTCAAAGAAGGGGATGACATCCACAAATGGATGACTGCTCTTGAGAGAGCCTGCATGGTACAGCAGGTTCCTGAGGAACAGTGGGCAGCAATCTTATGGTACTCCTTTTCAGAGAAAGGGAGAGACAAGCTCCTCACTGTTAGACATGAGGATGCAAACAATTACAAAGTCCTGAAGAGTGTTCTGATAGATGGGTTTGGCTTAACCACTGAACAGTACAGGTTGAAGTTCAGAGATACCCAGAAGACACAGACTCAGGATTGGACTGATTTTGTAGATTGTGCTACTAAGGCTCTGGAGGGTTGGCTACATGGCAGCAAAGTACATGACTTTACAGGATTGTATAATTTGATTATGAGGGAGCAGATCCTAAGTAATTGTCAGAACCAGCTCTTACACCAGCACCTGGTAGACTCTGATCTGACCTCTCCCCAAGAATTGGGAAAGAAGGCAGACAAATGGGTCAGAACCAGGATAAGGCCTAAGAATCAGGACAGTAACCAGAAGAAGGAGTCTACCAAGCCTCAAGATAAGGGTGGGGATAAAAATAAAGAAAAGACTTCCCCAGGGCCCCAAAACTCCAAGGATGGGGGTGGGTCCCAAGACACTTCTTCAACTGAGAAAAAGCCTTATTGTTATGCCTGTAAACAGGTGGGGCATTACAAAACAGACAACTGTTGTCCCAAGAATAACAATAAAGAAAATATACCTCCAAAACCAGCTTCAACACCTCCTGTTACTGTCAGCAGTAATCCCCCAGGAAGTGGAAGCACACCCAGGAATCTGGGTGGGTTTACTTTTGGAACTCAGGTGGACCCTGGCCTATCCAGGTCCCCATCACCCACTAATCTTGTTTATGAGGCTGGCATGGGGTTTGCCAACTTCTCTGCTTGCCCAAATACTTTGAGCAAGTATAGACAAGAACCCATCATCAATGGTTTAAGAGTTGAAGCTTTTAGAGACACAGGGGCTAGCATCACCATGGTGGCTGATGGCATAGTCCCCTCTAAGCAACTTTTACCTGGTGCCACATACCAGGTAATAAACATTGATGGCATCCAAACAAATCATCCCATGGCAGTAGTAAGTCTCAGCTGGGGAGGTGTCACTGGCCCAAAGAGAGTGGCAGTGTCCCCAAACTTGCCTGTAGACTGTCTACTGGGTAATGATTTAGAAATCTCAGCCTGGGCTGGGGTTGAACAGGAAATCCATTCTAGAATGGTAAATTCCAATGGAAAGGTTAGTGGGGCTGTAATGGCTACAGCCCCAATTCAAGATGTCCTTCCTGAAAAGGTTGGTAGGGCGGAGATACTCCCTGCCCCATCTTTAGCAAAAGCTCTTCCTGAACAGAATAGCAAAGCTGTTATGATAACAGCAGAAACCCAAACTGAGTCTCCTCCTGAAAAGGTTGGTGGGGCTGTGATGGCCACAGCCCAAACTCAAACTGACATGTGTGTTGTGAAACCTGAAATGATGGATAACTCCACACAAACTGAGAGCATGGAGGAGGAAGAGAAATCTCCCCCTCACCAGACTTTAGGACAGGATCAGCCTCCTCAGGGAACTGATCTTACCCCTGATGAAGGAACTGCCCCAGAGGTGGTTGGGCCTTGCCTGACAGAACCTCTGATGTCAGTGGACCCTTCTCAGGTGGGACCCAGTCTGGAGCAGGTAACCTGCCCCTCTCTCCCTTGCCTTAGCCAGCCCAGGGCTGCAGAGGACAAGAAGGACAGTGAGACCCAGAGGGCCCCCTGTCAAATAAAGCACCCCCATCAAAAGATTAGGTGCACCAAAACTAGTAGCCCTAGTAAGGTGAAAACTTTAAAAACTCCTGAGGGAGCCCCCTTAAAAACAGTTAGGGACCTCCCCCAGATGGATTCTGTTGGGCACAGCCAAACCTGGGACCCAAAGGGCCCAAACCTGAACTGTCCCTCCAGCAAGCCAAACAGAGGGACCCAGCCTCCAGCTTTAGGTAGCCAGAGGTTGACCCTGAGAGCACAGTGCAACTCAGTTAAAGAAAGAAAGGCACACATGGTGGAAGATAATTGGAGGAAGCCAAGCCCTAACTTAGTAGAGCCTCACTTCAAAACTCCATATCCAAACCAGCCTTTAACTTTGCATAAACACACCCAAGGTAGTGATTCCCTATGGTGGAGACCCTCTAATACCCAAAGGGTGAGGGACTGCTTAGTGGACCATGAGACAGGGGGTACCCATGCTAGTGCAGGTACTTCCTTATATGGCCACTCAGGCAATATAGGCTTACCTGGCCAAGGATAGCCTTATCTCCTTTCGTTTGGGGGGGGGTTATGTAGGAAGGTGGCTACCTGACTATGGTTACCCCAGATTTTTTTGCCTGTGTTTAGCTGGTTTTTGACTTAGTTGACCTGGTTCCCTGCTAATCAGGGCCCCAGGCCATCTGCTCTCTCTGTAAAATGGATTCCATGTACCCTAGGTACATACCACAAATTGGAAATGGACTCCTTGTCAGCCCCTGTATAACGCACTATAGGTGCCCAGGGCATAGGAGCCACTAAGGCCTACCAGGGGCTGCAGCATATCTTTTGCCACCCCTGGCTGGTTCTTAAATTGACACAACTGGCTGATCACTCAGCTGGGGTAAGGTGGTGTACACACCCCTTGCTTAGATATAGTATACCTATGTCTAAACCTATATCTGGACACATGTAAACCTGTGAGCCACTCCTATAGAAAGGCCTCATCAATCCTGGAGGCTGAGTGCGTGGTTTTATGTGAGATGGAGCTCTAGCATGAGCTGAGCCTGTCTGCAGCCGTCGGGAACAAATCCCTAAGCTGTTTCAGGATAATGCCATACCATATACTATTAAGTGCCTTATAATCCTCGCGGTTATTTAGCAACTTTGGTTTGGCTTTATCAAAACATGTCGTGTAAGGTGTCATACGCTTTGGAATACCATCCCCTCGCCAGTTCTGGCGACGGGGATGGCATTCCACCCCTCTAGAGGGGTAAGACATGTTACTTCACTTTAATGCGGTTGATTTCTCCAAAGGCCTTAAGATCCACAAAATGGATGCCTCTGCCACAGACAAATGTCTGGACCCCTGGAGCTGACCGAAACTCAGTCAAGGGGGTCCTGGACAAAGGGTTTCCTGTCACAGGAGGGTGTCACCGCCCTCCAGACAGGAGATAGTGTATTGTAGCAGGGAGGTTTGAAAGAAACCAGACACTGCCTGGGGCGCACAAGGCTGCCCCTTGCATAATCCGGCCAAACCGGTTCTGGGGCACTCCAGCCCTCGTGCCAGGGCGGCCTGGATCAAAGGAAGGGGGTGTATCCACCCACTTCCTGGGTCCCCCCCATAGGAGGGGACCTAGCAGGTAATCACGCCCACCAGATTCGAATAAGAGTGGGAGCAGTGCCAATGCACAGCAGATTTCCTGGAAGAAACATTTGAAACGATATTCTGGACCCTTCGCCCTCCATCTCAACGTGGAAGCCCGAAGAATCTCCCTTGTGGTCAAGGAGTGACCACCCTGCAGCAGCAGGCACCATCCAGCCCTCGACGTCTACTTAGTTGCAGTTCCCGCCGGAACTCGAGCGACTGAGATCGACGAGATCAAGCCTGCCCAGCTTCTAACAGCCCGATCCACAGTCCCTGCAAAGCTGAGACCCGTGGAGGCGACCGGAAGCGTGGGGCACGCCATCTTGAAGTGACCACGAGACGCTGACCGTGCAGCCCACGAGTGACCCTCGAAGCTGTACACCGGGGTTTGAGAAGCCCCCACCCTGAGCTACTCCTGAGCCGAAGTTCAGCCCTCCACACTCGACGAGTGCTGCGTGGGGCCCTTTGGCACGATTTGGCTCAACGCGTTGGCCCGGTCACTTGCCAGCTGGCTTGTGGTCCCTGTGCCGACGAACTACAAAAGAAGACTCGTGATTCTGGTTGCTCCAGATCCACACCAGCTCCCCTGAAAGGGAGCCCCGACTCTGACCTTCCTGGTCCGAGGGAGACGCCATCTTCCAATCCCGCGTGGATTGCTCTTACCAAGGCTTGTTTGCTCCAAACCGGAAGCCGACTGCACCGACGGTGAGAGCCTGCGTGGGACAGATCGTGACCTGCTCCTGGACGTCGCAGATGCCCCAGAGCCCACGTGACAGCGAAGAGAAGCGCCTCGACGACCACCTGATTGCGCCCGACATTGCCTGGTTCCGTCCTGGTTCCACCCTGGTCACTGCTGAGTGACCCAGACTCTGTCCCCTCTGCTTTCAGGTACTCTACAACTTGAGTCCACCCTTGGACTCCACCGGACACTTCGTCTTCACCCTGCCTGCAGCCCTTTCAGCTTCAAGCACCAAGAGCCTGCGTGTCAAAACCCGACGCCACTTCGACCCTGTGCACCCACTTCCTGTGGGTGAGGTAACTTTGCTCCGCCGGTGTTCCCACACTGGTGCACACCTCTAGGGTCTGTGTGTTAAGTTTTGTTCCTCTAGGTTCAGCGGAAGTGTCCTTAAACTTTAACTCTTTGACTTTTACGCACCATTGGTTAACATTGGTGCATGCGTGCGCTTTCCGCACATCTCCCGAATCCCGAGGGCCATTCCCGACTTCAGCATTGCTTGTCCTGACTGCTCCCAGCGATTCCCTAGGCCCTAGGCCTAACCACTGCTCGAGTGGCCTCTCTTATACCACTTGTTTAGTATATGGTTTGAGTGGCCCCCTGCCCTCATCCATAATTGTGCAACTTGTATGTTTAAACAGTGCTTTTTGATTTAACGCTTGTGCCCCTTTATTCATAAAGAATACTGGGGATTGTTTTTAGTAATAAACACATATATTTTTATAATATATACTTGTGTGGTGTCCTTTCATTTGGTATTACAGGATTGTATGTGGTAAAACAGCTCGCTTAACACGACCTCTTAAGTTAAGCCTTTAGGCTGCTTAGTCCATGCTACCCCTAGGATAGCTTGTCTAATAAGGTTGACTTACAACCAGACACCATAAGGGGATTGTTTGGTCAGGTAGTAGGTGGTTCCAGAATTGGAAACATCCCCTACCAGGCCAACTTCTCACAAAGGGTCTTGCCCAAGTGTCAGCTAACATTTTCCTGTGACAAGGGAGGCCTCTTTGAAGTGCGCCCCAAGACCTGTCAATGCAGGATGTAACATTCAAGCAGGACATGACACTTTCATGTCAATAGGATCCTCCAGGCACTATTTGCATTATCTGCCAGGTTCAGTGGGTCATCTCTACCCTTTCAGTTCAGCCTATTGGTTTGCACCTGGGAGTAAGCGCACACCTCATTTACACCTATTTAAGTACAAATTATTGGCAGTCTGAAGTGGGAGAACAAAGTACAGATCAGGCTTCCAGGGGCTTAAGGCAGGGCAAAGGTACAATTTTAACAGTTTCCTTTCTGTAACTTAGCCCACATTTGCATGCCAGTGCTTTCCTATGGTTCAGTCATACCTTCTACAGTGAAAATAGTTATGACAGCATTTTGACTGTAATGGCATGTTTATCATTAAACCTTTACATGTTCTACATTTATGTACCATGCACCCTGCCTTTGTATGCAACATTTTTATCAAAGAACAACGGTTCCTGTGGTTTAATACTTAGATATATACTTAATATATGGCTTGATAGCAATTGGCACTAACACAGAGGGTTTACAGGGATGGCTGAAAGGAATACACAGACAATTATACACATCTCAAGAATGTTTTTACTTCTTTATATCGGTCGTATTCAATCACAATTTGAATGTGATTGAATATGACTGATATAAAGAAGTAAAAACATTCTTGAGATGTGTATAATTGTCTGTGTATTCCTTTCAGCCATCCCTGTAAACCCTCTGTGTTAGTGCCAATTGCTATCAAGCCATATATTAAGTATATATCTAAGTATTAAACCGCAGGAACCGTTGTTCTTTGATATAACTGTTTGCCCATGGTTCCTATGTGAGTAGGGTTCCCCTTGTTTTTCTCAAGTTTATATGCAACAAGGCCTACTCAGGAGTGACCTATAAATATTTAAAAGTTTAAGCATGTCAAGAGGGGTGTTTTGACTGGCCGAAGTTGTATTTATACCATGCACAGCCAAGCTACTGGTGGCTGAGCTGCAGTCATGTTTACGGTGTCACTGTAGAGGACGGCACACTGGATGCTGCAGTCCACTAGTGACACTGAACTTAAGGGTCCTAAGTACACCTTGCTACCCGATACTAGGGTTTTACAGGTAAAATAAATATGCCATTTAGGAGTAAACCAAATGTATTGTTAAAAGGAGGAGACAAGGCACTTTACCTTTGATTATCAGCATCTGACAGGCTGTTATAAGTGCCAGTGTTGACCATTAAGTGCAGTGCGGAGCACCGGAAACCACTGGCTCAAATTAAGCACTGGAATAGAGCCAGCATTATATTTCCATATGTCTCCCTGTCCCTTACTGTAGCTGGTGATATAGAGCTGGGATTATGTACCCTTATTACCGGTCTCTTACTGTGGAAGGTGATATAGAGCCAGTATTGTGCATCCGTGTGGCACCCTGTAGCAGGTAGTACAGAGCTGGTATTATGTGCCCGTGTCTCCCTGTCCCTTACTGCAGCAGGTGGTACAAACCCGGTTTTATGTGCCAGTGTGTCACCCAGTGCTATATTGTGGCATGTGATATAGAGCCCGGATTATATGCCCATGTGTCACCCTGCCCCTTACTGTAGCAGGTTTTATAGAGTCGGGATTATATGCCCATATGTCATCCTGCCCTTTACTGTAGCAGGTGCTATAGGGTCAGGATTATATGCCCATGTGTCACCCTGTCCTTTACTGTAGCAGGTGGTATAGGGTCAGGATTATGTGCCCGTCTGTTACCCTGCCCCGTACTGTAGCAGGTAGTGTACAGCCGGGATTAGCTGCCCATGGGTCACCCTGTCACTTACTGTAGCAGGTTTTATAGAGTCGGGATTATATGCCCATATGTCATCCTGCCCTTTACTGTAGCAGGTGCTATAGGGTCAGGATTATATGCCCATGTGTCACCCTGTCCTTTACTGTAGCAGGTGGTATAGGGTCAGGATTATGTGCCCATCTGTTACCCTGCCCCATACTGTAGCAGGTAGTGTACAGCCGGGATTAGCTGCCCATCGGTCACCCTGTCACTTACTGTAGCAGATGGCATAGAACAGGGATTACGTGCCCATGTCGCACTCTGTCCCTTACTGAAGCAGGTGGCCTAGAGCCAGTTTTATGTGCCCATGTGCCACCCTGTCCCTTATTGGATCTTGCAGAGTTAGGTTTGCATCCCCAGGAGTGCTCAGTCCCTTCCTGCAGGTGGCACTGTTGAGTCATTATAGTGTGTTCTTGTCTCTTCTGCAGGTGGCAATGGTGCGCCATTATAGTGTGTCCATGTGTCCGTGTCTCTTCTGCAGATAGCGCTAGAGAGTTAGCACTTTGTGCCCATATGTCAACTTTTCTCTGCTGCAGGCGACACTAGAGTGTTAGCACCATGTGCCTAGGTGTTGTTACCTTGTCTCTTCTGTAGGTGGTGCTAGAGAGTTAACACTGTGTGTTCATGTGTCGCCTTGTCTCTTCTACAGGTGGCGCTAGAGAGTTAGCACTGTGTGTTCATGTGTCGCCTTGTCTCTTCTGTAGGTGGTGCTAGAAAGTTAGCACTGTGTGTACATCTGTTACCTTGTCTCTTCTACAGGTGGCGCTAGAGAGTTAGCACTGTGTACACGTGTCACCTTGTCTGTTCTGCAGGTGGCGCTAGAGAGTTAGCACTGTGTGTACATGTGTTACCTTGTCTCTTCTGCAGGTGGCGCTAGAGAGTTAGCACTGTGTACACGTGTCACCTTGTCTCTTCTGCAGGTGGCGCTAGAGAGTTAGCACTGTGTACACGTGTCACCTTGTCTCTTCTACAGGTGGCGTTAGAGAGTTAGCACTGTGTGTACATGTGTCACCTTGTCTCTTTTGCAGGTGGCGCTAGAGAGTTAGCACTGTGTGTACATGTGTTACCTTGTCTCTTTTGCAGGTGGCGCTAGAGAGTTAGCACTGTGTGTCCATGTGTTACCTTGTGTCTTCAGCAGGTGGTGCTAGAGAGTTAGCACTGTGTGTACATGTGTTACCTTGTCTCTTCTACAGGTGGCGCTAGAGAGTTAGCACTGTGTACACGTGTCACCTTGTCTCTTCTGCAGGTGGCGCTAGAGAGTTAGCACTGTGTGTCCATGTGTCGCCTTGTCTCTTCTGCAGGTGGTGCTAGAGAGTTAGCACTGTGTGTCCATGTGTTACCTTGTCTCTTCTGCAGGTGGCGCTAGAGAGTTAGCACTGTGTGTCCATGTGTTACCTTGTCTCTTCTGTAGGTGGCGCTAGAGAGTTAGCACTGTGTACACGTGTCACCTTGTCTCTTCTGCAGGTGGCGCTGGAGAGTTAGCACTGTGTACACGTGTCACCTTGTCTCTTCTGCAGGTGGCGCTGGAGAGTTAGCACTGTGTGTCCATGTGTCGCCTTGTCTCTTCTGCAGGTGGCGCTAGAGAGTTAGCACTGTGTGTCCATGTGTTACCTTGTCTCTTCTGTAGGTGGCGCTAGAGAGTTAGCTCTGTGTGTCCATGTGTTACCTTGTGTCTTCAGCAGGTGGTGCTAGAAAGTTAGCACTGTGTGTACATGTGTTACCTTGTCTCTTCTACAGGTGGCGTTAGAGAGTTAGCACTGTGTGTCCATGTGTCACCTTGTGTCTTCAGCAGGTGGTGCTAGAAAGTTAGCACTGTGTGTACATGTGTTACCTTGTCTCTTCTACAGGTGGCGTTAGAGAGTTAGCACTGTGTGTCCATGTGTTACCTTGTCTCTTCTGCAGGTGGCGCTAGAGAGTTAGCACTGTGTGTACACGTGTCACCTTGTCTCTTCTGCAGGTGGCGCTAGAGAGTTAGCCCTGTGTACACGTGTCACCTTGTCTCTTCTGCAGGTGGTGCTAGAGAGTTAGCACTGTGTGTCCTTGTGTTACCTTGTCTCTTCTACAGGTGGCGCTAGAGAGTTGGCACTGTGTGTACACGTGTCACCTTGTCTCTTCTGCAGGTGGCGCTAGAGAGTTAGCCCTGTGTACACGTGTCACCTTGTCTCTTCTGCAGGTGGTGCTAGAGAGTTAGCACTGTGTGTCCTTGTGTCACCTTGTCTCTTCTGCAGGTGGTGCTAGAGAGTTAGCACTGTGTGTACATGTGTTACCTTGTCTCTTCTGCAGGTGGCGCTAGAGAGTTAGCACTGTGTGTCCATGTGTCACCTTGTCTCTTCTGCAGGTGGCGCTAGAGAGTTAGCACTGTGTGTCCATGTGTTACCTTGTCTCTTCTGCAGGTGGCGCTAGAGAGTTAGCACTGTGTGTACATGTGTTACATTGTCTCTTCTGCAGGTGGTGCTAGAGAGTTAGCACTGTGTGTACATGTGTTACCTTGTCTCTTCTACAGGTGGCGCTAGAGAGTTAGCACTGGTGGTTCATGTGTTACCATGTCTCTTCGGCAGGTAATGCTAGAGAGTTAGCACTGTGTCCATGTGCTACCTTGTCTGTTCTGCAGGTGGTGCTAGAGAGTTAGCACTCTGTGTCCATGTGTCGCCCTGTGTCTTCAGCAGGTGGCGCTAGAGAGTTAGCACTGGTGGTCCATGTGTTACCTTGTCTCTTCTACAGGTGCCGCTAGAGAGTTAGCACTGTGTCCCCATGTGCCACCTTGTCTCTTCTACAGGTGGTGCTAGAGAGTTAGCACTGTGTGTACATGTGTCGCCCTGTGTCTTCAGCAGGTGGCGCTAGAGAGTTGGCACTGGTGGTCCATGTGTTACCTTGTCTCTTCTACAGGTGCCGCTAGAGAGTTAGCACTGTGTGCTCATGTGTTACCTTGTCTGTTCTGCAGGTGGCGCTGGTGAGCCAGGAGCCGGTGCTGTTCGCCCGCTCTCTGCAGGAGAACATCTGTTACGGGTTAGGGCTCCAGCCCATGGAAGCTGTCGAGAAGGTGGCCAGAGACGCCAACGCTCATGAGTTCATCACGTCTTTCAAGGACCAGTATAAGACAGGTAAGACCCCTCACTCTCAATGAACAGGCAACGAAGGGGCCAGCATCCCCACAGTGACCTCATGTGGACAGCGATGTGGGGCTGAACCCCATCTCTATCCTCTCTGGCCCTCAAAGAAGTCACCGAGGAACGAGTGCACCTGTCTCCAAATACAAGAAACATGATCACAATTCTGTATTTCACGTACAAAGTCCTCGACAGGGGTCAACCGGCATCTGCCAACCAGAGGAGCTCCCAGAGTAAAGGCAGTACAGACATGTAGACCCAACTTTAGAAACTTCTAGAATTAGTGACACGTCCCTAGGAATTTGTGCTCTAGCCAGGCGGATGCAAGAAGTACCTAGATCGGAACCTCCTGCTGCCGACATGACCCCTGACCTCAGCTGCGCGGCTGGAGGCTCCCTTATCTAGTAAAGTCAAGTGACTCTAGAAGTTAAGGGTTTATTTATTTAGGATGTATGACGTTACAACGCATACTTTTACAATGCCTACCTTTACATCGCAAGTTTTACAACGCATACCATTACAACGCATAGTGCTTTGGGGCGCTGGGTAGTGAATAGTTTAATTTACTATTCCAACTCCAGTCCCCGTGGATAGTAGGGAAGGTGTTGGATAGTACATTAAACCTATTCCCTATCCTAGAGCGCCCCCCAGTGCAATGCATTGTAATGGTTTGCGTTGTAAAAGTTGCGTCGTAAAGGCACTGCGTGGTAAAAGTTGCGTTGTAAAGGATGTTTCCCATTTATTTATAAAGTTTTATATAGCGCGAACATGACCCTTTAGGGTATCAGAGCGGGTACATTATATACGCATTACACGAGGCATTCACAGGGGTTTCCCATTTCTGCCTTTTAGCGCCGCCCGCAGGACAGCCCCAAGCATCTTTACGATAGTTCAATACTCGTCAAATGAAACACTTCCTGACACGCCCCCTCCTCGCCATCTTGCAAGTCTTCCTCATCATCATCCTCACAGAGCATGGTCAGCGAAAGCATACAGGAGAACTTCCTTTTCAGGGTAAAAACCTTCATCGAGGCCTTGACAGCTCGTAAGAGGGAGCAAAGGAGAAGGAAGATAACACAGATCAGTGGGGAACCTTCAACAATGTCCCTTTTCAACCCTGGACAAGTGTCCCAAACTTTTAGAGTCTGAAATAGGATGTATTAAAACAAAGACTGGTAATCAAAGAATAAAGAGGGTTCACTGACAAAATATCGACCCTTAAATTATCCCCATACCCAAATATCGTGACCAAAATATGGATGTCAAAAATATTGTCATCCTATACTTCTAATGGTAAGTACTTCCCACTCTGCACCCCTATAATCCCACAACCCGCATCTAAAACAATTACACAATTAACATAATCAGTTACCAGTTAATTAATTAATATTAATTAACAACTAATTATTAATAAATTAAAAATAAATGACTACCCACCCTTTACCCCTATAAACCCCACACATAACATGTACCCCCCCCAAAAAAAAGCACAATGAAATATTAATTAAATAAATATTAAATACAAAACAATCATTAATTTATTATAATTAAATTACTTTCCACCCTATACCCCTATAAACCCATGACCCGCTGCAGAAGTAAAAAACACAAAATTTCATTAAATTAAACTTAATAACTACTAAAAATCTAACACATATATTGAAAAACATAATCGTATACAAAACAATTAAATCACATTCCTTAAAATATATACTAAAATACATAACACTAATTAAAAAACAATATTTTAAACAACTGTATTTTTACAGACGATATTAATGACTTTTATATTTTGAAATCCACTATTACTTAGCTTCAAATCAATATTCTTGCAATTGATATTCTTTTTTTTAAGTTTAGAAAGCTTTATTAAATCAAATATGCCAAGTAAAACATTAGTACAAAATCACAATACAATACGCAAAAACTGGAAAAATGGAAAGGAACAATATCAATGTGAATTGTAAAAACAAGAAATCCCCCAAAAAATTGAAAACATAATGTATATACTAAGAGAAAATGCTTTTTTTTTTGTTTGTTTTGTAAAATATAGAAGAAAGAAAGAATGAAAGAGAGGAAAAGAAAAGGAAGAAAGAGAGAAAGGAAGGGAAAAGAAAAGGAGAACAGAAAATAGAAAATTTGAATATCATATAAGAAACAATTGAGGCATATTATGATAAACGTCTGGAAAGAAAATCAGTTAAAGGTAACCATAACAAATCTCTTTTAATCATAAGAGAGGTGGTCGTAGCATAGGCACGATCAAGTCTGTGATGGTGACATAACAGATTCCACCATGCCGTATAGGATATCTTTGCAGTATCTTTCCAGTTTGTAGTAATAATCTGCAGAGAAATAGCTATGAACAAGTCTATAAATTTACGAACAGTATTTGAAACATTCCAAATAGGGGAAGAACCACCTAGAAAAATATGAACAATGTCAAAAGTGTGATTGGAGCTTAAAATATCATTCAGCTTGCACCAAATATGTCGCCAAAGGGAATTAACCAAGGGGCATTGGAAAAACATATGAAAGAGATTACTATCAGGATGAGGACATGACCAGCATTGACTGGAATCTAAGGTTTTAAACTTGAAAAGGTCAGAAGGGGTAAGGAAAAGTCGATTATAAAAAAAATAAAGGATCTGAGTAGTGCTAGCTGAATGAGATACGGTGTGAATTTTAGACCAGATAGAATCCCAAGTAGGAAAAGAAAATTCCTGTGCTAGTTCCTTTTCCCATGCAAGTTCGGGTTTGGATTTAGGGCGGTCAGGAATCGAGCGGGAGAGGATCTTTTTAATAGTGGCAGCTTTGTGTGGGGTGGTAAAATCTAAAGGAGTAGAGTCTGATGGAGCATTATCAGATAATAAAATGTGGTATGAGATGAGGGTAGATAAAGCTAGTTTAAAATCAGGGAATTGGGGAGAATGCTTACTAGATAATTGAAAGGATGAGCAAATATCTGAAAAATCCATTAAGAAAGCATTAACGGAGAGCTTATCAACATACATAATACCTTTGTCAATCCATTCCTTCCAAAAAAGGGCTTTGTTATTAATCTTTAGGGAATGATTATACCATAACGGTGTAAGGGAGTATAAATGTGCTTGAGAAAAAATAAAGCGAAACAATGAGAGTGAAAGCGATCTGGAAAGTTTGAAAGTCGGTGAAAGAAAGCGTTTAGGGGGTTGAGATAAATGAATAGCAGCATGGAAGGGGAAAGGCGAAAGTTGGCTAGCTCTAAGGCACTCCATGCAGTGATAGGGGGAGAGGATGAGTCAGTTAGGAAGGGCCAGATTTGTTTTAAAGTGAAGGAAGAATGGAAACGAACAAGGTTGAGAACATTTACCCCTCCCAAGTGTTTTGGGTGCTGAAGGCGAAACAGAGATATCCTGGATTTACGGTTGTTCCAAAGAAAGCGAACAAGGATATGATTAATAAGCGTAAAAAAGTAAGCAGGGAGGGAAATGGGCAGCATAGAGAGGTAGAAGTTAATAATGGGGAGAAGCATCATTTTAATAGTTGCCAATCTTCCCCACCAGGATGAAAATAGGGGAGACCAATGTTCTATAAGAGCATAGAGCTTGAACAGAATATATTTATGATTGATTTTGATAGTATCCTTGATAGAATTAGCATATAAAACACCCAAGCATTTGATACTCGTTGGGTTCCATTTGAAACCGGAATCGTGAAACATATGTGAAAGACTGTACTTATTAAGAGGTAAGACTTCGGACTTATCAATATTCAGCTTATATCCAGAGACCGAGGAGTATTCCTTGAGTAAGGAAAAAAGGGCAGGTAAAGAAGTAGCAGGGTTAGAAATATAAAGTAAAATATCATCAGCATATGCTAGTGATTTATAAACAAAACCGGAATAAGAGGGGGAGCACCGAATCTTTTCAAGGAAAGGTTCTAAGGCTAAAATAAAAAGGAGGGGAGACAGAGGACAACCTTGTCTGGTACCCCTATGTAAAGGGAAATAAGCTGACTGAGCGCCATTAACCCAAATAGAAGTAGAGGGGGCTGAATATAGTAATTGGATTAGAGCAATGATATGGGGACTGAAACCATGCCAACGCAGAGCCCCAAACATAAAGTGCCAATTAACCCTGTCAAATGCTTTCTCAGCGTCAAGGGTGATGGCAGCGAGGGGTGCATTCATCTTGGAAGCAAGATGAATAATGTTGAGGAGGGTTCTAGAATTATCCGTAATAGATCTGCCTTTCACGAAACCGGATTGATAAATATTAATGAGGTCTGGAACAACCGTATTCAATCGAGAAGCTAAAATTCTTGCATATATTTTACAATCCGTATTGATTAAAGAAATTGGCCGATAATTTTTGCAGAGGGAGGGATCTTTGTCTTTTTTAAGGAGTAGGCATAACATAGCTTGAGTAAAAGAACCTTTGGATTCCCCCATAGAGAGAAAGGAAGCTATCAAGGAGAATAAGTGAGGTATTAGATGATTTTTAAAATAAAAATAAAAGCGCACAGTAAAACCGTCGGGCCAGGAGACTTATCTTTGGGTAAAAGAGTGATTGCTTGCAAAATCTCCTTTTCAGAGATGGGAGCATCAAGTGAGGGGAAATCAACATCTGTGGAAGAAGATTTAGGTATGTTGAGAAAGAATGAGTCTATTTGAGAAGGGGATGGGATCGATTCAGGAGTATATAAGGAGGAGTAGTACTGAACAAAACAATCAAGAATCTTATCATCCGTGCTGTGACGATTCCCATGCGCATCAGTAATGACAGCTATGTTGGATTTTTGTTTCTTAATTTTGAGATAATTAGCAAGAGATCTGCCGACTTTATTGCGCCCTCCATACATTTTAGAATTAAATTTTAAAAGATGATTGCAGGCCGCCTCACAAAAGAATTTATTAAATTGAAGTTTCGCTTTAATAAGGGAAGAAAGGGCATCAGGAGAGTTAGATGTATAAAAAATATGCTCCAGGTCTTTGATCTGTTTAAGGATAAGGGAGGGTTTGGAGAGGGCCTGTTTCTTTTTACGAGAAACAAAATCAATGATAAAGCCTCTAGCGGAAGCTTTAAAAGCATCCCAAACAAAATGGAACTGGGAAGTAGAGTTAAGATTGTTGTGAAAGAATTCATCCATAAAAAGAGTAAATTGATCAGTAAATTGAGGATCCAGAAGGAGAGAATTATTAAAACGCCAACGACGGGACTTGGGGGTAGGTGAAGGTAAATCAATGTCAAGGATAACGGGGGCATGGTCAGAAATAAGAATAGAACCAATTTCAATATTTGTCATAAATTGAAAAGTATGTTGGGTGAGGAAAATATAATCAATCCGGGAATGTGATGCATGCACAGGGGAAAAAAAGAAGATTCCAGGGTATCCGGGTGAGACAATCTCCAGGAGTCAATTAAACCTCTAGAAGAGATTGCTTTATAAAAGGACTTTTGCATTTTGTTAGGAATATATCTGGTCTGAGATTTACGGTCCATTAACTGATTACAATCACCTCCAACAATTAAATCAACACTGGTGCAAGAGGATAAAAATGTAGAGAAGTCATTCCAAAAAGTAAGATCAATACCATTGGGACCATAAGCATTGCAAAAGGATAAATCTGAGCTATTAACTGTAACATCTAAATACAACCATCTACCATTTGAATCATTCATTCATTCATAAATCTTTATTTCGGTAGGTTTACCACCATAAAAGATATACAAAAATCCATTTCATAATTGTTAAAACAATAAAACATTTAAAAACATTTCAAGTCCATCAAAGTCCATAAAAACTTTCGATAGTGCAGAGTTTCACGTTTTTGCTACAGTGAAAATCAATAGCCGGCCTTAAGGCACTGACTTCTGAGAAACCACATTGCACCTAGATATTTGGCCACAGGAAAAACAATGGGTTCAGACAAGTCTGTTTTCAGCACTCTAAACGCGGCCAGACACTCCACAAACCCCAAATTCCTGCATACAGGGACGATCCATTTCTTACGGAAGTCGTTGTAGGCCGGGCAAAAAAAGATTATATGGAGCTCAGATTCGTTGGCCACTCTACAAGCCGGGCATAAACTAACTGTTGATTCGCTCCACTTGCCAGTTAGAACTCGGAGTGGAAGGGTCCCATGCCTCCATTGCAAGTAGAGTTTCCTGAGTAAAGCAGGGTATAGTTTGTCCAAGGCTGGTTCAAAACTGTAGGTGTCCTTAAAGCGTAGGAATGACTCCGTGAGTGTCCCCAAATTTTGCCGACAACAGAGTGCCGCTAGTTTACTGTCATAGTAGACCTTTGCCAGTCTCTTTTTGGGAATTAACGGGCATGTGGATGATGGATCAGACCAGAGTGTCGATAGGCCTAGACCCTCCAGCTCAGTTTTAATAAATTTAAGCCATTTAATTTTCCCAGCATTAGGCATAGCTAGCACCTCCTGTAGACCCTGCCTATAACTGATCAGTTCTGGGACTACCCACAACCTACGCCAATAAACCAAGGGACGCAGTGCCAGTTCTTCACTTAAAGGACGCAGCCCTAAGTCTAACCTCAGTGGAACAAGGGGCGTGCTGGGCGGAAGTCGTACCCACCCGCCTAATAAACTTGTTCTCCTCTCTCGCCAGTTCTGGTGAAGCTACATGACCCCATAACTCACAGCCATACATAGCGGCCCCCCTTGCCTGTGCCCTATAAATCTGGAGAGGTGGGCCGACAGGTTTGATGTATGACCTGTTTTTTTCCCATGAGCCTCATAACACCTCCCGAGTACTGGGCCAGTGTGAGTAGTGCTTTCTCTTGTTGTGTGCACCAAGTCATATTCTCATTTAACATGAGTCCGAGGTACTCAAAAGTGCGCACCCTTTCAAGTCTGGTCTGGCCAATGGTAGGGTTAAATCGTAGTTTTGGCGGGGGATTGAAAACCATAAATTTGGTCTTGAGAGTGTTGATTTCTAACCCGTGATCCCCACAAAAATCCACAAAGCCATTTAAAACACGCTGTATCCCCATTGGGGACTTTGATAGCAGAAGGGTGTCATCAGCGAACATAATCAGAAATCTAATTTTTAAGCTGAATTGACAAGGATTTGTGAAACAAAATGATAACACCATTCTTATTATTAACTGAAGGCAAACAGAATACCTCACCCACCCACTGCTTGCGTAAAGAGGAAAGGTCTTTTTGAGAGAGGTGACTTTCTTGTAACAAAGCAACTTGGCATTTCAATCTTGCTAAATGAGATAAAACCCTTTGTTTTTTAACCAGGATACGAAGACCTTTAACATTCCAAGATATTAAACGAAGACCATTCATTTAAGAGAAAAAAAAAGAAAGATATGCATGAAGATAGAAAAAAATGAGGAGAGATGAGATAGACACAAACAGAAGATAAACAGCTTAGGAGAGGAAGGAAAGACTGTTGAAAGGAAGGAAATAATCCTGAAAAGATATAATACACCACTACCACAATTTAGAGAAAAGAATAGGTGAATTATGAGGCAAATTGAAAGGATGAAGGAGAGTCTGAATATGACAAAGGGAAATAGAACGAGGAGAGCAGAAGTAAATAAAGAATGCCACGTGGAAAATAAAAGAGTAGGAGAGAAGATGAAGGGAAAAAGAGTGGGAGAAGCTCCCCTGAGATAAAGTAGAGGAAAAAAAAGATGGCGAAAAACCAAAAGGCTTCAGCCATGTAGGACAAAAGCAAGAAGGACAATAAAGTGAGAGCCGGGGCAGCAAAGGACAAACGGCCGCACAACTAAAGAGAATGTCAAATGTATGGTCTCAAAAACATTGGATACAAGAGAGGAAGATAAAAAAAATACAAATGGGTCTGGAGACCGAACACGACAATGTAAAACAAATGAAGGGAACTTACCAAACAATTGTGAAAGGAAGGCAGCGTACTGGGATGTATAAAACATACAACGGAACAGCACAATGAGGGGAAGTTAGAGCCAAAACAATTGAAGAGAAGACCTAAAAAACAAGGTGAGAAGAACAAGAACATATTACAATGAAGAACAACATAACGAGAAGTTATAAAACAGCAGACAAAAACACAGAAACATTAAGAACTGCTGTGTTCCATGGGGTCTTCCTTATGGGTGTTGATGAACTTCCAAAGGTCCGCTGGGTCATCGAAACGGAAAGTTCTTTCTTTGTAAGTAACTTTGAAAATGCAAGGGTGAATGAGGCCATATCTAGCGTTCAAGGATCGTAGCGTAGGTCGTAGGTCCAGAAACTCCTTGCGTCGCGCAGCAGTCTGCTTTGAAACATCCTGAGTAAGAAAGAGTTTGTGCCCAGTCCATAGTAACTGCTTGTGCTGTTTAGCAGAGTGAAGAATAGCCATAAGGTCAGAGTAGAGAAGAAAATAAGCGATGATGCCTCTGGGTTTAGAAGAGGTTGAAGAGTTTTTTGGTCCAAGACGATGCGCCCTTTGAATATTCACATCCAGATGCTTAGGCAATCCAGTGATAGGTAAGACTTGAGTTTTTAGAAATTGGATGATGTCTGACCCCTCAGAATTCTCCGGAATTCCATATATGCGCAGATTGTTGCGCCTATTACGATTACGATTCTCCAAATCCTCAGAGGATTTCTTGAGCATTTCAACTTCCTTAGTGAGGCTAGCAACCTTGGCAACTACCTCGTGGGCATCACTGATTTGTTGCTCAACATCTGATACCCTCTTATCCAGATTGGACCATTTTTCGTCCAGTCTCTGTAATGTAGTAGTGGTATCCGCCATAAAAGGGCGAATTAGGCGTAGCTCCTCCATAATATCATCAAGAGTGACAGGATGTGGAGACTTAGAGGCGCTTACCAGAGGAAGCAGGGTCCTTGCGTGTAGCGGAGGCGGTATTTGAAGCTTTTGAGTTGTGTGCGTGCTTCATTGTGGCGAACTCTGAGAGGACCAGTGTAGAAGTAAAGAGGAAGCGGACCACCTGGGTGCGTAAGTGATGAACTGACCCAAAAAACCACAACAGCGAAGTGAAAAGCACACAAAAAAGAGATTAGGCGCTCAAAAATACCGCAAGCTGCGAAAGAATGGTATCGCAGATACGTGGATCAAAAAGTGTACCTCATATGCCAATGATGCACATTCAAAGGAGTAATGCTGAGGTAAAAATAGATCCAGGAAACATCCATGAGACAGTCAGACGGGATAAATGCCCTGAAGTTGCAGCAGTAGATGAAAAAAAGAGGTAACAGGAGGGTCATATTCAAGAAAAAGAGGAAAAAAAATCGTTTTGAGAAAAAAAACGAGTAAAAACAAAAACAAAATGGCGGCCGTTATCGAGGAAGGAGCGTTTTCGCATTTTTCTACATAAAAAAATGCATTTCAAGTTAGGAAAAGCATACCCAGCTGCAGAGGGGCATTTCTGATTCGATAATCAGCCATTTCTGTAGGGGAATGCTGACAGGAAGCAAGTCCTTCGTGAAAAAGCGCCGCCTGAAATCGCGGAGCTCAAGTGGGAGAGGCCATTTTGTTTGCCGCGTCGCGCGCCCTCGCAATTGATATTCTTGACATCGATATTCTTGACATCGATATTGACATTGATATACTTGACATCGATATTCTTGACATTGATATTCTTGACATTGATATTTTTGACATTGATATTCTTGACATCAATATTCTTGACATTGATATTCTTGCGGACGATATTTTCATATCAGAATATTAGAGACTCGATATTTTGATGTGAGGATATTTTTTCCCGTTATTCTGTCTAAAGACCAATAAAGGGCAAGAGTAGTCCCCAGTATGAGGAAATGTGGATTATTACTTGATGTGGTTGTGTAACATCACCATAATAATTACACAAACCCGTATCCGGCCCCGTCAGGTTTGTTTGAAAATCTTTGCTCTGAGTCACGGCTACCCAGGACTGAGATGTCAGACTTTATCAAAGGAACAAGTGTAAAGCATAAAAAAGTACCAAAAGAATTCAATAATAAGGAAGCACAACTCAATAAAAATCTGACACTAACTTATGAAAAAATAGGTTGTAATTTTAACTTTAAATAGATACCTCAACGATAAAAATCCACCAGAGGGTTTCGGAGATATGAATTTCAAGGAAACAATGAATCACTGCTGTTAATTAAATATAATAAATCTTGAGATCCACTTTGATGAAATGGAACAACTACTTCAACATCTCCCAGATGAACACAAAATTAAAGCACAACAGTTGGTGCAGGAGGGTAAACTCAGTTCTAGCTCCTCCATTAGAAGCGCTTTAGACGCTGCGGACACGGCAGCGAGGGGTATTAATACCAGCTCTCTCCTAAGAAGACATGCCTGCCTCAGGATTTCAGGGTTTGGACCTGCAGCTCAGCAGTCCATTTTAAACAGTCCTTTTGACAAACATCAACTGTTTAACCCTCAAGTCGATGTAGCTTTAGAAAAACTGAAGAAAGATATTGAAGGGGCGAAGTCCATGGGAGCGCTCGAGTCCCCATCAAATAGAGGCTCCTTTCGATGCTGATCTTAAAGAGGGTCCAAAGCCACATCATGAGACCCAAATGCTTCATCTTTTAAAATCATCACACAGCCCTCTCCCTTTAGAGGTTTTTATAGCGGAGGGTACAGAGGAAACAACTCCAAGGGTAGGGGTAAAGGCGCCACAGCACGTAACTCCCCTTCCCCCAACAATCTGTGACTTGCCCACAATTCCCCCCGTTCAACAGTTTCTCCCCATTTGGCAAAGCATCAGACAAATGGGTAATCAACATTATCCGACATGGTTATTGCCTGGAGCTTACCACCAATCCTCTAAATATTCCACCCCACACTCACAAACTCTTGTTAGAGCACCTACAGCTACTCAAACAAGAGGTGCAATCTCTCTTGACGTAGGGAGCCATAGAACCATTTCCGTTACATTACCAGTGTTCAGGGGTTTACTCTCAGTACTTTCTAATCCCCAAAAGGAACGGTTCAATTTTGGATCTAAGAGAGTTAAACCGGTACATACTGTCAGAACATTTCCATATGGTAACACTTCTGCAATCGCTTCCACGGCTGCAACAAGCCGATTTTATGTCCACGCTAGACTTAAATGACTCATATTTTCTCATTCCGAGCCACCCAGATCATCGCAAATATCTCATATTTGTGATAGCAGGTAAACACTATCAGCTCAAAGTACTTCCATTCGGAGTAACTACTGCACCCAGAGCGTTCACAAAATGTCTAGCAGTAGTGGCAGTTCATCTCAGAAGGCAACAAATTCACGTCTTCCTATATCTAGACAATTGGCTTGCGTCAAAGCCAGCACACACCAAAAGTGTTTGCAACACACTCAGAACACATTAGACCTACTCCACCGATTGGGTTTCACAGTCAATACAAAAAAGTCTCAATCTTCAGCCTTCACAAATACAGTCCTATATGGGAGCGACTTTCAACACTAACACAGCTTTAGCCTCTTCAAGTGCATCCAGAATTCGAAATATTCAAACTCTGTTATTACAGTTTCAGTCCAACCAATACCTACCAGCCAGAATCTTCATGCAGCTGCTAGGAATGATGGCATCATGCATCGCAATCGTGCCTCATGTAAGACTGCACATGCGTCTCCTACAAGAATGCTCAGCACGTCAGTGGAATCAGTCACAGGGTCAATTAACAGATCGAGTGTTGGTAGACAGCCGCACCCTTCACTCTCTGCAATGGTGAAACACACAAAAACTATCAAAAGAGTGGCCCTCCATCGACCCTATTCCACAAGTCGCACTAAGAGCCTACTCATCTCTCACAGGTTGGAGTCCCCATCTCCACAACTACACAATTCAAGGGCTCTGGGACAACAAACACAAACATCTTCACATCAACTACCTAGAACTTCAAGCACTATTTCTAGCGCTGAAAGCCTTTCAGTCTCACCTCACAGGCAAAGTTGTCCTAGTCCTCACAGACAACATGACAGCTATGTACTATGTACAAAAACGGGGGGCACTCTCTACAACTGTCACGCCTCTCTCGGACCATTTGGCGTTGGGCAATCCATCACAGCATTTATCTTCTGGCAGAACACCTTCCAGGGGTAAACAACCAGATTGACGACCTCCTCAGCAGACACAGGCAGCAAATACACAAGTGGGAACTTCAGCCCCAAGTTCTCCTTCCATACTTTCAGAAATGGGGATTCCCACAAATAGATCTGTTTGCCACAGTGGACAACATAAAATGCCCCTATGGATGAACTGGTCAGGGATATTTTCCTACGCTTTTCCGCCTCTCCCGCTCCTTCATGTTTCTGATTTTAAAGCTCGGGCAAACATCGCTCACACTCATTTTTATGGCTCCCACATGGCTCCCTCGACCCTGGTTCACCACATTCTTGGAACTATCAGTCGTCCCACATCAAAAGCTGCATCTCACCTCCCGCCTTCTTCCTCAGAACCGTGGAGAAATTAGGCACCCAAACCCCAAGGAGCTAAACTTAGCGATTTGTCTCCTGAAGTCATAGAGTTTGGATACTTAAATGTATCACCAGAGCTTGTTATGCAGCTAAAGGGAAACAATTTGCTGTCTATTGTAACAACAACAAAATGAATCCTCTTGATGCTTCTGTTCAAAACATTATTTGTTACTTTTTTCAATTACAGCACCATGGTTTAGCCTACACATCTATTCGATTGCATCTTGCAGCAGCAGCCGCATATTTGCAAAACAGACAGCATTTATCTTTGTTCAAATTTCCTGTGATTAAAGCCTTTATGGAGGCCTAAAAAGAGTTAAACCACCCAGAACACCTCCGGCACCAGTGTGGAATCTCACCATTGTGCTTACGAGGCTCATTGGTCAACCTTTTGAACAATTACACAATTGTCCTTTACAGTTCTTTTCATGGAAGGTTGCCTTCTTCATTGCTATCACTTCATATTGTTCCTGCTTTTCATCTTACCCAATCAGTTGAGTTACCTGTGTTGTTCCCTCAACCCGATTTAGTAGCCCAAAGAGCTCTTCACACACTTTGTCAGAAGAGCGCTATTGTATTATATTGAAAGGACAAAAGATTTTCGCAAAACAAAGCAACTGTTTCTTGCACTTTCTCCACCTCACAAGGGCAATACTATCTCTAAATCTGGTATTTCGAGATGGATTATTAAAGGCATTCAGACTTGCTATGCTAAAGCTAAAAGAACTTGATCTATTCTTCCTAGCGCGCATTCCACTTGCAAAATAGGAGCAACTATGGCCTTTTTATGTAACACTCCTATAGCTGACATATGTGAGACAGCAACACGGTCCACACCACACACATTTACCAACCACTATTGTGTGGATGTGTTAGTATGTGAACAAGCCAATGTAGGCCAAGCAGTGCTAAAGACACTTTTTCAGACAACTGCAACATCTACCAGTTCGCCACCGCTTTGGGAGAATACTTCTATAAAGTCTATGTAAATCATGTGTATCTACACCACACATGCCTCAAACAGATTGTTACTTACCCAGTAAGCATCTGTTCTTGGCATGTAGAGTTGTAGATTCAGATGCGCCCTCCCACCTCCCCGGGCACCTGTAGTTGTTGCAGGTCTCATTATTTGCATTATATATGTATGAACATCTCTATACTACACTCACTTACTCCATTTTCACCCTCTTGCGGGAAAGCAATCTAACAATGGAGTCGATGCTTATGCGCACTATCACCGAAAGGAGGAGTCACCTATCCCGTGACTGGAAAGACTTCTTAGAAAAAATACAACTTACAAACAACCAGACTCAACACTAGATGGCAGGAGTATGTGAAGTATGTGAATCTTCAGCTCTAAATGCCAAGAACAGAGGCTTACTGGGTAATAACATAATCCATTCTGCCCTGGGTACTATACGTAAAATAAGTAATAAAATGTTAACATTGACTTACATGAATATTTTAGAATACTTATTCTTCCCACACACACAATAAAATAAGTCATGCGTGACTGCTGAGGACCCTCACCATTTACAGTCGGATCTCTCCCGTAGACATCATCTCCGACCTCTGCGTGTGCCATGGCGTTCCTTATCTCTGCACAGGGGGTGCATTGCATGTCAGTGCATATCTGGATTTGGTGTTGGGTTTCTCCAGGCTCCCTTGTGCTCTGGTAAAAGTGTCCGATTCCATGTTGTTCGCTTGAAGCAGCAGCACAATGGCTGATCTGCCCCCAGACTCTTGAGAAAGGTGGGGCCCAAGAGGTGACTCACTGACTACCCCCAGACAGAGCAGGAGTGGAAAGGGTTTTGCACATAGGCCACGGAGAAGTGAAATTAGCAGCCATAGTGTACTGTTAATTTTGTTTCAGATAGGCTGTCTGTCTGATTTTCCTCTCTCCTTTTAGTTAGTTCGTAATTTGCAGTTTTAGATAATGAGAAGTTAGACATGGGTATCAAGTGGTCAGCTGAGTTTTTTCGAAAAACTTCAGGCCCTAAGTGGAGCGCGGAGTTCCAAAACTCTGTGAAATCTGCCGGCGGAGCAGAGTTCATCGCCCCCCCCTTAGAAAGAAGCAAACAGATGGCCTGAGGGAGCAAACGACAGAGCCAGCTACTAAACATGCTCTCTGTAGAGTGGCTCTACAAAAAGAAAAAATAGTGCCCGAGAAACCAACATGCAGGCACAAAAGTGTAAGGGTACAAGTAATTGAGCTATGCTCGGTGGGAGGGAACAGCCATGAAAAGGAGGGGCCTAAAGGGAAGATTAACCGCATGCAAGCAATGCTTTTTATAGAACACTCCAAGAAACAAATGAAAAGCAATGGGCGGGCAGTATGCCCACAAAGTATATACAACATGCTTCGAAAAGAAAGGGCAAGCACTGTGTAGCCGAGACCTACAAATACTGAGTGAAACTTGCTTAACTGGGATGCAAGGAAGTAATTGAAATGAGAGGCGCTAGGAAGCTATGAACAATCAGGACCACAAAGAGTATGGGGTGGTGCGGACCATTCCACAAGCAAGGAACTAGTGAGCTCACAGTGGTTGCACACAGGAAGTCTTCTGTAAACGGATGTTGGCCTGTCCACCAATCATATTAATACATATGTGTAGCATTCTGGTGAGTATTGTGGGCATGAATGAAGGAGCCTGGGTACCAAAGGTGCAACATCAGCTGAGCTGTGAGTTTCATTTCAACAGTAGGGGAAGGGGTTTGTAAGCAGAGGGCTCTCCCTAGCACTGCGAGGTGCAAGGCTTGTGTGCGCCCATGTTAGGACCCCCATGTGGGCACAACTTCCATATTTGCACAGAGTATCACACGCTTGGAAACATTGTGCCCCTTGTGTCCCCCGTTTACCCCCACATTTCTAGATATCTAATGCCTTCCTGTCCTCCTTCCACAGACGCCGGCGAGAGGGGAGGGAAGCTGTCGGGGGGTCAGAGGCAGCGAGTAGCCATCGCCAGGGCCCTGATGCGGGACCCCCAGATTCTCATCCTGGATGACGCCACCAGCTCCTTGGACTCAGAGACCGAGAACCAGGTGAGTTGGTTCAACACTTATACAGCTCACTTTGGACGTTAGTGCCCACGGGGGCAGCCCCCAGGGGGAGTTAATTGCCCAAAGTGAGGGGTGAACCTGGGAGTAATGGGGGGCTGTAAAAGCCATGGGGAGCAGTTAAAGCTATGGGCAGCTGTGGACACTATGGGAGGCATTGTGTAAGCTATGGGAGGAGCTGTGGAAGCAACAGGGAGCTGTGGAAGCTATGGGAGGATCTGTAGAAGCGACAGGGAGCTGTGGAAGCGATTGAGACCTGGGTAAGCTATGGGAGGAGCTGTGGAAGCAACAGGGAGCTGTGGAAGCTATGGGAGGATCTGTAGAAGCGACAGGGAGCTGTGGAAGCGATTGAGACCTGGGTAAGCTATGGGAGGAGCTGTGGAAGCTATGGGGAGCTGCGGAAGAGATGGGTAGCTGTATAAGCAATGGGAAGCTGTGGAAGCTATGGGAGGAGCTGTGGAAGCTATGGGGAGCTGTGGAAGTGATGGGGAGCTGTGGAAGTAATGGAGAGCTGTGGACACTATAGGAGGAGCTGTGGAAGCTATAGGGAGCTGTGGAAGCGATTGAAACCTGGGTAAGCTATGGGAGGAGCTGTGGAAGCTATGGGGAGCTGCGGAAGAGATGGGTAGCTGTATAAGCAATAGAAAGCTGTGGAAGCTATGGGAGGAGCTGTGGAAGCTATGGGGAGCTGTGGAAGTGATGGGGAGCTGTGGAAGTAATGGGGAGCTGTGGACGCTATAGGAGGAGCTGTGGAAGAGATGGGGAGCTGTTGAAGTATGGAGA
Source organism: Lissotriton helveticus (assembly GCF_964261635.1). Taxonomy (NCBI): domain Eukaryota; kingdom Metazoa; phylum Chordata; class Amphibia; order Caudata; family Salamandridae; genus Lissotriton; species Lissotriton helveticus. Next base: position 5,162,358 of record NC_136065.1, read on the forward strand.
GCTGTGCAAGCTATGGGAGGAGCTGTGGAAGCGACAGGGAGCTGTGGAAGCTATGGGCAGCTGTGGAAGCGATTGAGACCTATGGAAGCTATGGGAGGAGCTGTGGAAGCGTTGGGCGTCTGTGGAAGAGATGGGGAGCTGTGGAAGCAATGGGGGGCTGTGGGAGCGATTGAGAGCTGTGGTACCTATGGGAAGAGCTGTGGAAGCTATGGGAGGAGCTATGGAAGCTATGGGAGGAGCTGTGGAAAAGGTGGAGAGCTGTGGAAGCTATGGGGACCTGTGGAAGCGATTGAGAGAAGCTGTGGAAGCTATGGGGAGCTGTGAAAGCGACTGAGAGCTGTGGAAGCTATGGGAGGAGCTGTGCAAGCTATGAGAGGAGTTGTGGAAGCAATGGGGAGCTGTGGACACGATTGAGAGCTGTGGAAGCTATGGGGAGCTGTGAAAGCGATTGAGAGCTGTGGTAGCTATGGGAGGAGCTGTGCAAGCTATGAGAGGAGCTGTGGAAGCAATGGGGAGCTGTGGACACGATTGAGAGCTGTGGAAGCTATGGGGAGCTGTGAAAGCGATTGAGAGCTGTGGAAGCTATGGGAGGAGCTGTGCAAGCTGTGAGAGGAGCTGTGGAAGCAATGGGGAGCTGTGGACGCGATTGAGAGCTGTGGAAGCTATGGGAAGAGCTGTGGAAGCTATGAAAGAAGCTATGGAAGCTAGGAGGAGCTGTGGAAGCTATGAGGAGCTGTGGAAGCAATGGGAGGAGCTGTGCAAGCTATGAGATGAGCTGTGGAAGCTATGAGAGAAGCTGTGGATGCTATGGGAGGAGCTGTGCAAATATGGGAGGAGCTGTGCAAATATGGGAGGAGCTGTGGAAGCTACGGGGAGCTGTGGAAGCTATGAGGAGCTGTGGAAGCAATGGGAGGAGCTGTGCAAGCTATGAGATGAGCTGTGGAAGCTATGAGAGAAGCTGTGGATGCTATGGGAGGAGCTGTGCAAATATGGGAGGAGCTGTGGAAGCGATTGAGAGCTGTGGAAGCGATTGAGAGCTGTGGAAGCTACGGGGAGCTGTGGAAGCTATGAGGAGCTGTGGAAGCAATGGGAGGAGCTGTGCAAGCTATGAGATGAGCTGTGGAAGCTATGAGAGAAGCTGTGGATGCTATGGGAGGAGCTGTGCAAATATGGGAGGAGCTGTGGAAGCGATTGAGAGCTGTGGAAGCTACGGGGAGCTGTGGAAGCGATTGAGAGCTGTGGAAGCGATTGAGAGCTGTGGAAGCTACGGGGAGCTGTGGAAGCTATGAGGAGCTGTGGAAGCAATGGGAGGAGCTGTGCAAGCTATGAGATGAGCTGTGGAAGCTATGAGAGAAGCTGTGGATGCTATGGGAGGAGCTGTGCAAATATGGGAGGAGCTGTGGAAGCGATTGATACCTGTGGAAGCTACGGGGAGCTGTGGAAGCGATTGAGAGCTGTGGAAGCGATTGAGAGCTGTGGAAGCTACGGGGAGCTGTGGAAGCTATGAGGAGCTGTGGAAGCAATGGGAGGAGCTGTGCAAGCTATGAGATGAGATGTGGAAGCTATGAGAGAAGCTGTGGATGCTATGGGAGGAGCTGTGCAAATATGGGAGGAGCTGTGGAAGCGATTGAGAGTTGTGGAAGCTACGGGGAGCTGTGGAAGCGATTGAGAGCTGTGGAAGCTACAGGGAGCTGTGGAAGCGATTGAGAGCTGTGGAAGCTATGGGTAGAGCTGTGGAAGCTATGAGAGAAGCTGTGGGAGCTATGGGAGGAGCTGTGCAAGCTATGAGAGGAGCTGTGGAAGCAATGGGGAGCTGTGGACACGATTGAGAGCTGTGGAAGCTATGGGGAGCTGTGAAAGCGATTGAGAGCTGTGGAAGCTATGGGAGGAGCTGTGCAAGCTATGAGAGGAGCTGTGGAAGCAATGGGGAGCTGTGGACGCGATTGAGAGCTGTGGAAGCTACGGGAAGAGCTGTGGAAGCTATAAAAAAAGCTATGGAAGCTAGGAGGAGCTGTGGAAGCTATGAGGAGCTGTGGAAGCAATGGGAGGAGCTGTGCAAGCTATGAGATGAGCTGTGGAAGCTATGAGAGAAGCTGTGGATGCTATGGGAGGAGCTGTGCAAATATGGGAGGAGCTGTGGAAGCGATTGAGAGCTGTGGAAGCTACGGGGAGCTGTGGAAGCTATGAGGAGCTGTGGAAGCAATGGGAGGAGCTGTGCCAGCTATGAGATGAGCTGTGGAAGCTATGAGAGAAGCTGTGGATGCTATGGGAGGAGCTGTGCAAATATGGGAGGAGCTGTGGAAGCGATTGAGAGCTGTGGAAGCTACGGGGAGCTGTGGAAGCGATTGAGAGCTGTGGAAGCTACAGGGAGCTGTGGAAGCGATTGAGAGCTGTGGAAGCTATGGGTAGAGCTGTGGAAGCTATGAGAGAAGCTGTGGATGCTATGGGAGGAGCTGTGCAAATATGGGAGGAGCTGTGGAAGCGATTGAGAGCTGTGAAAGCTACGGGGAGCTCTGGAAGCTATGGGGAGCTGTGGAAGCGATTGAGAGCTGTGGAAGCTATGGGTAGAGCTGTGGAAGCGATGGGTAGCTGTATAAGCAATGGGAAGCTGTGGAAGCTATGGGGAGCTGTGGAAGCTATGGGGAGCTGTGAAAGCTATGGGAGTAGCTGTATATAGTACTGGCTGTGGGTGTCAGTGCCCGCGCACAGCACAGCTCTTGTATCCTTCGGCTCATTGAAATATTCATATATCTATATATAGTACCGCTGGTCGGTACCTGTTCCTCTCTAGGGCAAGCATACGTCACATTTATGGTTTACAGATCACTCCATTTACACTGTAGAGTGCGTGTTATCCAGTCCTGGGCTTTTCTACCACCAATCATTGTCAAGTGTCTTAATCCAAATGGGGCAAGTTTAGCAAAGACTACACATCCCACAATGCACTGATGTGTTCAATGAAAACTACCAAGTTGGTATCAGCTATTACAGGTGAGTTTAATCCTGGAGTGTGGGTGAGCACAAGACTTCCAAGAGGTCAGGAGCAGCAAAGGGCGTTACTTACAGACATGTGGTGGGTAGTAAAGATTGTGCTGTCCAATGAACGCAAAGGTTAGATTTCAGTAATGTTTTCTCTGTACCTATTCTGTTTACATGTAATATTATTATCTAACACAACGGTGAAAACCTGGCATGCCATGGAATTCACCAGTGATGAGGCTGAGGCCATCCACCCTCCAAACGCAGAATCCCCTCCCCCACCCGCTGTGGTTCAGACACATAGCCGCAGTTGACACAGGTGCATGACTGCAGGCTTCACACTTGTGGAGATATCGGGCAGGTTGTATTCTTTTGTTATTTGTAAACAAGTTGTATAAACTCCACCTCTCCAGAGATGTCCTACTAGGCTGCTGAAACGTGTTCTTTATATTGTACAAATCGCAGTATCTTTCAATATTTAAGTAACCCAATGACATCGGAGATGATGCAGATAACACCATAGACTTCAAATCAGCCACCCGTTGTGACCCCTGCCACCTTGCTTGCGACCTCTGGCTGTTTGTCAGCCTTGGCAAGCTCTGGTGGCACAAAATCAGCCCGTGTGCGCAGCGCTTGATTTCACTGCGGTGCTGAAGCTGCGCCGGCAGAGACATCATGATGGCCTACATGGGTGGGGAAAGAAATCGTCTCACTCCTCGTTGCTATGGCGACCCCGGGATGGGCCAGCCAGCGCAGTCCTTGATTTGATACATTGTATGTATCCGCTTAGGGCCTGGGTCAGGTCTAGTAGCTGTAGAATTGGGAAGGGCCCTAGGCCCGTATGGTGAACAGCAGCAAATGACGTGGACACAGACACCAGTTAGGGGTAGTGGGAATGGCCACGAGCACGTGCGCTCGGTCCCTTTTATTAGCAGCGTCATGTGACACCATGACGTCTGTGGTGGGTGTGTGTAAAGTGGGTTACATCACTCCTGAACACTAGACCGTGTTCATGCTAGGACTCTACATCCCTCCCATTTTTTAATCGCAAAAACCCACATACAGAAATCAACCTGTGGGAAAAACAAACTGTATCAGGATGCAGTAAAGTGTTCAACTTCCGCTGAGTCCCTTTATCCTCCGCTGCTTGGAATCACAGATGATGTTCAATCTGCTGCGGGGAACGTCAGTTCACAGTGGCACCGGTGTGGGGGTGCTCGATGGAACCAGTCTATTGACGACTCTGCGACAAGATTGTCCTCACAGTCCTTCTTTTGCTCACTTCCATGGCGACGGGTGCAGTTAGAGTTCTTGTCGTTCGCCGGGGAATAATGCACGATTTCCGGTCTCGGCCTTAGCTTCACTTGTAGTCTGTGTCCTACTTGGCAAAAGGCAGATCCGTTGCAAGGCATCCCTCTCACTAGGATGACCCCTCTCGTCGGTGTTCCCCTGCCACGGGATATCCTTGAGGTCCTCTTCTCGGATTTGCGCTGGGCTGGATGTGCCACATCAGGTTGCTCCTGCGCCGCCATCAGTGGGGTATGTAGCAGACCATGCGCCTCACCTCAGATTCCGCAGCCTCGTCCCAAGGTAGCTATTGGTTTCTGTCTTTGCTTGCGATGTCTTCGCCCTCCCCGGACCTTTCGGATGGGCGTCGGAGGACCGTCTCTCGTCGCGGGGACTGCGTCCCGGAGGCCTCTGCCCCTGAGTCACCACGGCTGGCATGTGTCCAGTGTCCGTGTGACCCCAAAGGTGGATGTCACAAACGGTCTCGCTTGCTCCTCTCCGCAGATCCTGGGTGTGCGGAAACATCGCCTGTCAGCTGGTCTTCTTTGCCACTGGTGTTCTTCCGGCCTCGTGTTCCTCGCACCGTTGTCCTGGCACTTGTCGCCTTCCTTCTCTTCGGGAGTGTGAGTGGTCTTCCTGCACTCCTCTCTCTTTCCTTAGTTGGTTCACCGTGGGGACGTTGCTTCGCACTGACTTCTCCTTCTACTCTTAACTGTGGCAACAGGCCACATGGATATACTTCCTTCCTTTTCACGGTGGCAGACATGCCACTCAGATCTCTCCTTTTCTTCCTTCCTTTTCACAGTGGCAGACGTGCCACTCAGATCTCTTCTTTTCTTCCTTCCTTTTCACAGTGGCAGACGTGCCACTCAGATCTCTTCTTTTCTTCCTTTTCGCGGTGGCAGATGTGCCACACGGATCTCTTCTTTTCTTCCTCCTGCATCGCGACATCACTTGGACCGATCTTGTGTCTTCTCTCCTGACCTGGGTCCTCCATGCAGTGCGCGCACTCTGCATGTGCACCCTTGGTCTTGTCCCCGTCTGGGACACTTTCTCCTTCTTCCTCAGCAGCCAGAGTTGGTGTCGCGAACCTTCTTTTCTTGATGCTTTCTTTTCTTGATGCTTGTTGGTGACGTTCGGGGGTCCACGTCCGTAGACCTTTTCATGGTTGAACGTCCTGGACCGGTTGGTGGTCCACTTCTGCCGATGCCGGGCAGGTTGCTTTCGGTCGTCCTGTCGGACTTTGCGCTACAACAGTTCCTAGGGACCCGTTGTGGGTCAGCACTTGATGGGCGATCATTCTGCGGATCGGCTCCTGGGAGGCGCCATGGATCTGTCGCGGGTCGGCACTTGATGGGCGATCGTTCTGCGGATCGGCTCCTTGGAGGCGCCATGTCGTGGGGTCCTCCGCGAAGATTGTTCTGCGCGATGGCGCTGCATGCATTCTTCTTTCTGCTTGCGGCGGCTGTGCGTTGCCACGTGGCGCGTTGATTGCGCACTTACTGTTCAGGGTTCTGGGACGCCTGTTGCGTGACGTTGGGTACTTGCTGCTTTGGCTGTCGTCAGGTACTTGATGCTTCGGACCGTTGGCGGGAGTAGTTGATGCTGCGGTGAGGGCCTGTGGCCACAAGGCGTCGCTGCTCTCTCCGTCTTTTGATCGCGGCAGTCTTTTCCCTGGACGTTCTTCCAGTGCTTGGCAGTCGTTTCCTCCAGACGTCCTGTGAGTGCTTGGATGCTTAGTGAAGCATTGGTGCCTCTTCCCACGTCGCGTTGGAAGTGGCTGCTGCCAACTCCTTGCTGGTGCTTGTGGGTGTCTTCTGCGCTGTTGCGCACTTTCTTGCTGTGGGAGTTCAGATGCTTTCCCTGGGGGCGCTACTCAGTCTGTTGCCTCTAGATGCTGCTAATTTATCTTGCGTTGTACAATGCTTGTTTTAGTACTGGTGGATGTAAGTGCACTTCTGCTTTTGGCCACTGGGTGGCAGTGTTGCTGGATTTGTTAGCAGCCTGTCTTGTCTTCCCCTGATGTGCACTCTACTGTCTCAGTGCACAGGGGGCTGGAGCTGCTGCTGGTAACAGGACTTCAAGCTGTCTTTCAGGTGAGTCCCTTCCCTGTGTCTGTGTACTTTTGGGGGCGGGAGGGAGCAGGCATGATGGCAGGCGGTTGTGTGGGTAAATGCTGTGCAGGGGGGTAAAACGTCTGTGAAGTTTTATGTGACATAGCTTATCTTTGGCGGCGCTGGCCGCTTACAGGCACTTCATTTGTTCATGGAGCCCACGAGGTGGAGGCTCATCAGATCTTCGGCGGCGCTGGCCGCATGTAGGCACTTCCTTCTTCAGCCGGGAAGCCTAGGAGGTGGGGCACACTTGGACACGGCGGCGCTGGCCGCATGCAGGCTTTGCAAACCTCCCCACGCTCCCCGCTCGCGGCAGCCTCTGGCAGTCCTCACGCGGGCGGGGGGGGGGAAATGGTGGTGTTCGCCGCAGGCAGGGGAAGCGCGTCGCCCCCTTCACTCCTCGCTGGGCGGGGGCGCTCGAGGCAGGCCGCGGGTGGGCTCCGCCGGCTCTGCAGTGTGTGTCCTTTGTTGTGGGTGCCGCCGGCAGGCCGCGGGTGGGCTCCGCTGGCGCTGCAGTCTTTCTTCGCTGGGGATGCCACCGGCAGGCCGCGGGTGGGCTCCGCTTGGTCTTTCTTCGCTGGGGGCTACCGGCGGGCCGCGGGTGGGCTCCGCTGGCCCGGATCACGTTGCGAGGGGGGTCGGGAGGCGGTTAGCTACTCCGCTCCCTCCCCCTCGTTGTCGACGGTTGTTGCGGGTCCGGCCGCACTTCCTCACGCCGCCATTAGTCTCTGTGCCCCGCCGCTTCTAAGCACACACGCGGCGGGGGCAGGGAACGACTCGGGCAGGCCGCGGGTGGGCTCCGCCGGTCCTGCTTTCACATTGGCACAGTTCATGGCGGGCGCTTCGCCCCTGGGGCTCACCTTCGGCCGGCGGGCCAGATGCTTTGTCACGGTCGTGGCGGGTGGGCTCCGCCCGGCCCGTGCACCTCTCCAGTGGGGGTTTCAGCCTCGCGGCCGTCGCATGTGGGCTCTGGGCGGTCCGCTGTTTCCAGGTGGCACTCGTTGGTGGCGGTCGACGCGGGTGGGCTCCGGTCGGCTTGCTGTGGGGCTCCCGGTCGCTGCGGGGCTCCGACGTGCCCACCGGCTTCTCAGCGCGCTGCGCCCTGCTGCAGGGGATGCCCTCTAGGCGGGCAGCTCTCTTCCCCTTTTTCTTGTATATTAGCTGTGGGTAGTGTCACGCATGGGCTGCACTACCGGCCTCGTCGCCAGTGTAGAATTGGGAAGGGCCCTAGGCCCGCATGGTGAACAGCAGCAAATGACGTGGACACAGACACCAGTTAGGGGTAGTGGGAATGGTCACGAGCACGTGCGCTCGGTCCCTTTTATTAGCAGCGTCATGTGACACCATGACGTCTGTGGTGGGTGTGTGTAAAGTGGGTTACATCACTCCTGAACACTAGACCGTGTTCATGCTAGGACTCTACAGTAGCCAATGGTGATGAGTTCTAACCTGAGCGAATGAGCACGAAGCACGGCTGGGAGTGACTGGACAGTGACTAAGTGCACATACTGCAGCTAGGAGCACGTGTTTGTAAGGCAAGCACACACCTGCTGCATGCCCTACCCTAGCTGAGTACGTCACGTGGTGCCTGGCGGTGGTGCAGTACATCTACCACCGTGTTTGAGACCGGGTCCCAGGGCTGTCAATCTGGCAGCGCGCGAAAGCTCTACCAATGAGCATGGGCCTGACAAAAATGATTTTCCACCCCTTCGGCAGTAAAAAAGCTGCTGACGGTCCCGCCTCGGAGTCGGAGTTGAGTCAGACTCGGGCCTGCTGCATGGATGTTGGGTGTCACTAGTCTCTAGAGTGACTGACTTCATTGTAAGCTCGAGACAGACTCCCAGTCTTGACCGGGCCATGAGTGACTTGCTTCACTTAATTGTCATTCTCTGATTGAGTCGAACACTCTGACCTCGGGCGCGCTGCGGGGCCGGTTGCGCGGGAGTGAGACGGATTTATTTATTTAGTTATTTATAAAGTTTTATATAGCGCAAACATGACCCTTGCGGGAATCAGAGCGCTTTACAATGTTCAAGACAACATGTATAAAAGTAACACTCGACTAGAGTCTCGACTCTCCGACTCCCCTTGTGGTGGTGTCGGTCGTTGTGACTCCTGTGAGCTGCGGCCCCTGGTAAACCTCTAACAGAAGCCACAAGTAAAGTAAGATTAGATCATCTGTTTTTGGAGTTGACACAAGACTTTCAAATGCCCTGCTGCAAAACTTCAGAAATGATTGTTAAAGAGCACACATTTCAGGTTCAACCCTTCCAGCGATCTAGCCATCGTGTAGGTAATGTGAATAACACATTAATTGCCATTGTTTTATGTCAAACACTGCAACTGTGTAGCCACAGCATGCGCACGCCGGTCAGTGCTGGTGGACCGTCCAAGACATTGTCTGTTTTGAACAGCACCAAGGCCAGAATGGCCCTACTGGGCATCAGGTGATGGGCGGGCATTTACCAGGGAGGGTGGAAGGGCGGGGCAGGTTTTTTTAGTGGAGCCTGTTTTGTAGCGGTGCAGTACTTTTAAAATCCCTGTAAAGTTCCTTGTATAGTCAGCAGTTTTTGGGCAACAATAAAAGTGTCAAGTAGCACTTGCTGTCCACCTATTTGTTCTGTCATCAAGACTTGCAATTATCAGTACAGCAACTATTCTTTGTACCAGCCAGTACCCTATTCCCAGATCTGTGGCGTATCTGTGGCTTGTCAGACAATTCTGGATTTCATATTAGCTGAGCATCAACTTACCCTCAGGTCAGTCTCTGCAAAGGAGGATTCCCCAGTCATCACCAGACCCAGCTGCTGCTTGTAGCAGCAGATACAGTTCTAGAGGGGAACAAGTGAGCTCTTGGCCTCTTTCTATCCACCCAGTCAACACCTTCTCCTTTCCAAGGAAGCCGAGCAGCAGCGTCTCTTCTTATCAATGATGCAGAATCAACATGACAGACAGTGTCTTCGTCCATGCGAGTGAAATGTGCACACATGTTCTTAACACTCTACAAACATGCAATACAGAAGAGGCATAATATTTATCAACACAAGCACTGTACCAGTGATGCGCCTGCTGTCTGTAGAAGATATTAATGATAGCAACCCTGGAAAGGTTCAGTGTCTCCACAGGTTTAGACCTATGTATACCATGTCATGGAAAGGAGGGTTGCTGGGAGAACTTGGCCTGCATTAAACAGCGCTGTTATCTACGTTCCAAGACTGAGATTTATTGAAACGGTACTCCTAGTTTCAAAAACAAATTATAAAATGAACTTGTTGTGAACATTAAACTCCCATCAACCGTCCCATTGTATAAGTTATTTGTTATTTATAATGGCTGATTTCACCCTATCATATTTTCCATTGTTGTACACTGTTTACTGGGTTCTTAATAAATGCTACCTTATCTTAACTGTACATATGAAGATACTTCCTGAAACCATGTGTTCACCTGCATTTTTAGTAGGATTTGAAGTATGTCTGTTTATAGGGTTCTACTCTTGTATCTGTACAGATTTTCCAGCCTCTGTGTGTGGTGTAATTAACCAAAGGTTAGATGTATCACTTCCTGTGATAGCACCAAGCCAAAGGTCATGCAATGTCGCTTCCTTTGGTTTCATGGGGTCAAAAGGTCATGTGATGTCACTTCCTGTGATGGTCTCAGGTCAAATGCCTTGCGATGTCACTTCCTGCTTGGGCCAAAGGGTAGGTGATGTCACTTCCTGTGATGTGACCAGATCAAAGTTTGTTTGATGTCACTTCCTGTGGCATCAGGTATGGGCCACAGGTTGTTGACAGAGTGAAGGGATTTGAACCCGTGTATAACATTTCGCGTCTTGTTCTCTCAGGTGCAGAACACCATCTACAGGCGTGAGCGGAAGAGGACGGTGCTGGTCATCACACACCGGCTCAGCACGGTGGAGCGAGCCGACAACATCCTGGTGATGGCGGGAGGTGAGATCAGGGAGCGGGGGACACACCAGGAGCTGCTGGCCAGGAAGGGCTTGTACGAAGACCTGCTCCGGAAACAGCTTCACGGCTCCAACCAGGGCTCAGCGGATGGACAAGACGCGAGCCCCTAGCGCACAACTGCGCCTTGGAAGAGACTCCAGGCACTGTGATCACTGCACAAGTACTGGTGAAAATGACAGTGGTGAGGTTCACTACAGAGCACAAGAACCCCTCAAGAAGGCTCAGACTGTTTTTTTTTATATTTTGAAAAAAAGACCCTTTTTTCAAAAGAAATTAAACTAAAAAACTTTAATGGTCATTATTTTGATATTTGGTGCCAGTGAGGGACTGTTATTTAGATCGGTTGCCTTGAATGTTTCCAATTTCTCTCAAACTAAACATATGTTTGCCACAAGAAATTGCTGAAATGAAAGCTCCCCCTGGAAGGGCTCGAACCTGGTACTTGTAATGGGCAGCTGGTGTCCAGGGGGAGAAGCTGGCTGCCTCTTGCCCAGGCACAATCGACAGAGGTGAAACAGGGCTGCCACCTGGACAGTATTTTACAAGCCTGGCCTCTGTTTCCAAAAATTTGAAAAAACTGTGAAATCTGGTACCTTTTCTCTTTTGAAATATACTCCCAAAACAGTAACCTCATGAAGAAGAAATCACTTAAAAGTATTTGAAAGCTGTGGAAAGCAAAGACAGGTAACTGGCGTTCACAATAAATATTGAGGGCCTTATTTATGAAGGCCTTGCGCCGCCGGTGCGTCACTTTTAAAATGGGAAAAAGTGACGCACCAGTGGCACAAGGCCTTCGTAAATAAGGCCCTTAGAATTTTAGTTCTCACCTCAGTTTTGGGCCTCTGAAGAATTGTAAAACGTAAAGATGTGGTCTGTATTTTTTTCTGAGATTGAGGGCAGCCCTTTAGCATAAAAAGCGGTCCCCGCTCACCTCTGGTGATATTGCACTTACACATTTTCTGCTTCTATAGAAGTTGTCGCTCTGAGACTATGAATCAGTGAATTAAACTTGCATCACAATCTGGCACCTGCCGTTTTACCGTAGAGCAAAGAGTGTTTCCTGGTGTTTGTTTTGCTTTTAACTGATAATGTTATACGTATTTTGAAGGCGTTATTATACTATTAAATTGTTTTCTTTAAAAAGAGATATTTGTGTACAAATGTGGTTGTCTTCCATGCTCCTAGGTGACAGCTGAGTCACAGAGTAAAATAGCAAGACAAAGGGGTCCAAGATCACACAGGGAGCCAAGTGAGGACCAGCAGACCTGTGTTAGAAGCAGGTGCACAACTGTCCTCGTGCTGAGATGCACTTGTGAAAGCACAATTTGGTCACACCCAAGAATTTGGTTGCTGGTGCACGGTCTGTGTCTGTGGCTGCTAGTGCATGGTCTGTGTCTGTGGCTGCTGGCGCACGGTCTGTGTCTGTGGCTGCTGGTGCACGGTCTGTGTCTGTGGCTGCTGGTGCACTGTCTGTGTCTGTGGCTGCTGGTGCACGGTCTGTGTCTGCTGGCGCAGGGTCTGTGTCTGTGGCTGCTGGTGCACGGTCTGTGTCTGTGGCTGCTGGTGCAGGGTCTGTGTCTGTGGCTGCTGGTGCACGGTCTGTGTCTGTGGCTGCTGGTGCACGGTCTGTGTCTGTGTCTGCTGGTGCACGGTCTGTGTCTGTGGCTGCTGGCGCAGGGTCTGTGTCTGTGGCTGCTGGTGCACGGTCTGTGTCTGTGGCTGCTGGTGCAGGGTCTGTGTCTGTGGCTGCTGGTGCACGGTCTGTGTCTGTGGCTGCTGGTGCACGGTCTGTGTCTATGGCTGCTGGTGCACGGTCTTTGTCTGCAGCTGCCTGTGACTGCTGGTGCACGGTCTGTGTCTGTGGCTGCTGGTGCACGTGCTGTGTCTCTGTGGCTGCCTGTGGCTGCTGGTGCAAGGTCTGTGTCTGTGGCTGCTGGTACACGTGCTGTTTCTCTGTGGCTGCCTGTGGCTGTTGGGGGCAATGTCTATGTCTGTGGCTGCTGGTACACGTGCTGTGTCTCTGTGGCTGCCTGTGGCTGCTGGTGCATGGTCTGTGTCTGTGGGTGCACGGTCTGTGTCTGTGGCTGCTCGTGCACGTGCTGTGTCTCTGTGGCTGCCTGTGGCTGCTGGTGCACGGTCTGTAGCTGCTGGTGCATGTGCTGTGTCTCTGTGGCTGCCTGTGGCTGCTGGTGCACGGTCTGTGTCTGTGGCTGCTGGTGCACGTGCTGTGTCTCTGTCGTTGCCTGTGGCTGCTGGTGCACGGTCTGTGTCTGTGGCTGCTGGTGCACGTGTGTAATGACCATTACTTTGTCGAATACGGGTGTCTTAGTTAGTTAGCTATGGAGTCATTACTTATCACAGTCCCTTCTCAGGATACCTACAAATACCACATTTTTAGAATACCTGTCTGAGAAAGAAATAACACTAACAGCTAAAGATACAATAAATCATAGCTCCAAGGGTATGCATAGCAACGTCTTCTGACGAATCGGTATCTGCAACGTCGCCCGACTAACAAAGCAAGGTCTTCCGACGAATCAGTATCAGCAACGTCTCCCAACGAACAAAATCAGAATCAGCAACGTCTCCCGACGAACAAAGCAACACACCTAAGTACGAATAGCAACGTCTTCCGACGAATCAGTATCAGCAACGTCTCCCGACTAACAAAATCAGAATCAGCAACGTCTCCCGACGAACAACGCGAATCTACGCGAGTAACACCTCCCGGTGAAAATCAGTACATACCTCTTACGCTATGTTGGGCTGGTTTACTTACAATTTAGATATTCCTGTTTCCGAGCCGATTTCCCTCCCGTATCGATAATTACCCATTAGAGGGAAAATAGCCCATCCCTCCTTAGGCACTTGGTAAACAAGCATTTGCAATGCAATAGGTCTCGCATTAGGAAAGTTTGAGCTATTGGTATTGTAAATGACACATTTTTTATTTCTGTGTTGGTTTTGAAAACAGCGAAATTAATAGCTTTGTCATTTGCAATGCCAATAGTTATAACTTTCGCAAATGTTACACCTATAGCATTTGTAATGCAATATGTGTTGTATTTACGTGACTTGGATGTATTACTATTACAAATAACAATGGCTTTTATTCATTTTTTTAATTAATACTTATATAAAAGTTATTGTAATTTATAATAGCAATAGCTTTAACTTTTGTAAATAACTTTTGTGAAGATCCAAGAACAGAAGTGAAATATTAACATCTTTTTGTGACATTTGTAATAAAGCTTGAAACATTGAGAGGACATATTTGAACCAGATGTTGTTGAATGGTTGCACAGATTGATGCTGTGGTGGTGCTGAGTAATGTTGTGGTGGTGACGAGTGATGCGATGGCGTTCAGTAATGCTATGGCAGCACATAGTGATGTTGTGGTGCCCCTGAGTGATGCTGTGGTGGTGCGGAGTGATGCTGTGGTGATGCGATAGATAGAGTGAGTGAGATAGAAAGATAGAGTGAGGGCGATAGATAGAGAGAGTGAGGGGGATAGATAGATTGCCAGATAGATAGAGTGTGGGCGATAGATAGAGTGTGGGCGATAGATAGATACAGTGGAGGGCGATAGATACAGTGGGGGGCGAGAGATAGATAGATAGATAGATAGATAGATAGATAGATAGATAGATAGATAGATAGATAGAGTCTGGGCTATAGATAGATAGATAGAGTGAGGGCGATAGATAGATAGATAGATTGATTGATAGATAGATAGATAGATAGAGTGAGGGCGATAGATAGATAGATAAAGTGAGGGCGATAGATAGATAAAGTGGGGGGCGATAGATAGATAGAGTCTAGGCTATAGATAGATAGAGAGATAGAGTGAGGGCAATAGATAGAGTGAGGGCGATAGATAGATAGAGAGATAGGTAGATAGAGTGAGGGCGATAGATAGATAGATAGAGTGAGTGAGGGCGATAGATAGATAGATAGATAGATAGATAGATAGATAGATAGATAGATAGATAGATAGATAGATAGAGTGAGTGAGGGCGATAGATAGATAGATAGATAGAGTGAGGGTGATAGATAGATAGATAAAGTGAGGGCGATAGATAGATAAAGTGGGGGGCGATAGATAGATAGATAGAGTCTAGGCTATAGATAGATAGAGAGATAGAGTGAGGGCAATAGATAGAGTGAGGGCGATAGATAGATAGAGAGATAGGTAGATAGAGTGAGGGCGATAGATAGATAGATAGAGTGAGTGAGGGCGATAGATAGATAGAGAGATAGATAGAGAGATAGATAGATAGATAGATAGAGTGAGTGAGTGAGGGCGATAGATAGATAGATAGATAGAGTGAGGGTGATAGAGTGAGGGTGATAGATAGAGTGAGGGCGATAGATAGATAGATAAAGTGAGGGCGATAGATAGATAAAGTGGGGGGCGATAGATAGAGTCTAGGCTATAGATAGATAGAGAGATAGAGTGAGGGCAATAGATAGAGTGAGGGCGATAGATAGATAGAGAGATAGGTAGATAGAGTGAGGGCGATAGATAGATAGATAGAGTGAGTGAGGGCGATAGATAGATAGAGAGATAGATAGAGAGATAGATAGATAGATAGATAGATAGATAGATAGATAGATAGAGTGAGTGAGTGAGGGCGATAGATAGATAGATAGATAGATAGATAGAGTGAGGGTGATAGATAGAGTGAGGGTGATAGATAGAGTGAGGGCGATAGATAGATAGAGTGAGGGCGATAGATAGATAGAATGAGGGCGATAGATAGATAGAGTGAGGGCAATAGATAGATAGATAGATAGATAAAGTGAGGGCGATAGATAGATAGAGTGAGGGCAATAGATAAAGTGAGGGCGATAGATAGAGTGAGGACGATAGCTAGATAGAGTGAGGGCGATAGATAGATAGATAGATAGATAGATAGATAGATAGATAGATAGATAGATAGATAGATAGATTGAGTGAGGGTGATAGATAGATAGGTAGATAGATAGATAGATAGGTAGATAGATTGAGGGCGATAGGTAGATAGATAGATAGATAGATAGATAGATAGATAGATAGATAGATAGATAGATAGATAGATAGATAGATAGATAGATAGAGTGAGGGCGATAGATAGATAGATAGATAGATAGAGTGAGGGTGATAGATAGATAGAGTGAGGGTGATAGATAGAGTGAGGGCGATAGATAGATAGAGTGAGCGCGATAGATAGAGTGAGGGCAATAGATAGATAGAGTGAGGGCGATAGAGTGAGCGCGATAGATAGAGTGAGGGCAATAGATAGATAGAGTGAGGGCGATAGATAAAGTGAGGGCGATAGATAGATAGAGTGAGGGCGATAGATAGATAGATAGAGTGAGGGCGATAGATAGATAGATAGATAGATAGATAGATAGATAGATAGATAGATAGAGTGAGGGTGATAGATAGATAGAGTGAGGGTGAAAGGGATGTATGACG
>NC_136065.1:5185666-5292836 GCF_964261635.1 Lissotriton helveticus
TGAGGAGAGCGTTCGCTGCTATTGCTCTACCAAGGCTTGTGTGCACTAACATTAACATTTGGGCAAAATACCTTTGGGCCTGATAATGGCATTGCTTTGGGCCTAATATTTAAAGGCCATTGCAGTTGCCAGGTTTGTCCGTCGTATTGGGCTTCCTGAAAAAAGCGAGCAATGCTGGCTCCGCACGGTATCATAGGAAGAGAGCAGCCTCGGCAGGGTCACCAAAGGAGTAAACAAATGAAGGACCATTTACAGCTCCGTGTTGGGAACGGAAGACTTAGCTTGCCGCGCCGTTAAAATATATGGAGCCCGCTTAATTACTTTTTCATTCCAGTGGGCTCGTTTTTACTTATCGACCTGGACAAGATGAAAGGCTATGCTGGCTCCTTCGGTATTGAATCATGTGACGCGCAGATGCACTAGCATTCTAGCAGCAGGTACAGTAACTCTAAAGTATCCTAGCATATAAGATACGGCTGGATGAAGTGTTCGCATCTAACACGGGGCAGCTTCAGATACCTGCCCCAATAGCTATTTTATGGGGAAAGACGGGCATTTTACAGCATATGCTAATGAATATTTACAAAATAAAAACAAACAATAAATAAAAGTGCTCAAACCCAAAATAATAGACAATAAAAATATGTGCATTTAAGAGCCCAGGAGTGAGTGACTGCCCGGGGCATTCTTCACACCGCTACCACACAAGAGGGTTGGTGCATGTTTTGGGACAACTCAAGCACAACCGAGCTAAGGAAGCACAGAGCTATTTGTCGTGCAGGAGTGTCTGCATAACCTTGATCCAAAGCAAAGGGTATTTAGTCACTGTTTTCTGCCGGCTTGTGGCACCCATGTGAGAGTAATTTCACACAATGTTTATACTTTAAAAACCTGTGAAGTACTTAGCTGCTGCTCCAGGAAGACGGACACAAAGCCACGGAGCTACTTTGAGGTGATTTGTTTTTTTGTGCATATAAAGCATACAATTTCAAGAGCACCTGGGTGCAGCTTTAACACCAAGCAGCAAGTTTAAATGTAATCTCTTAAAAGACGACCAGCACACACTAAACAGCTCTAATAAAAACAAGAGAAAGTAAAGAGAGAAAGACGGGAAAGCAGTAACAAGGGGTAAAGGCAGGATTGAAAACAAGCAACGACAGAGGAATGTCAGAAAAGCAGGCAGAGACAGAGCACAGAATTTGGGGAAAGCATATAGTGGCAAGGGAAGCAAGCAGGGTCGGAGAAGTGTCAGAATAACTAAGTGAAGAGCCAATGAGAGAGAGGCTGTGGAATGAGTGTTAGCATGCTAGAGAGAAGGGGGGGGTGTGATAAGCGTGAGGCGAGAGACGGCCTGGCGGCCGTCAAAGTGAAAGCCGTGGGCAGTGAATAAATTAGGGGAGAAGAAAGGCCTGAGGCACAGCACACGCTGGGGGATGCCTGTGGGAGGGAGGATGGTGGCTTTGATGTGCACAGCGCATGCTGGGGGATGCCTGTGGGAGGGAGGCTGGTGGCTTTGATGTGCACGCGCTTTTTAGGTAAATGCGCTTGCGCATTGAGCCTTTCTTTTCACGGGCACAGCATCAAATCACCCGATGGTTAAGCTCTGGTTAAGCCCCAATATCTCTCGCAAGCTCAATGCGCAAGCGCATTGAGAGGCTCGACCTAAAAAGGGGCCCGGCCTTCCTCCACAAGGAATAAAAACTCTCATATATGCTTCAAGGGTCTTTATTACATGATAATAGAGTGACAAGGAAAAGAAGAAATAACTAAATATCATAGTCAATCATCAGCACATACATATGCATAGAACCTGAAAATAAAAGGTATAGTTAGATAAAATTAGACATACATGGAACACCTCACCATATTTGTAGGCATCTTTATAAAGGTTCGACTCTCCCTCTCTGGTTGGGTCAGGACTCTCTGTTCCACAAACACGACTGCACGTCTGCACCGTGACGTTTCAACAGACCGCCAAACAGCCAGACCAGCATCTCACCCTCACTTGGACCCGCTTTCACTAATATAGAATGTGTCTCTTTCTCGAAGCTTCTGGAAGAACCCGCCTACCGTTCTCATAGGATTCCTGTACCACCGCGTACCAAGCACACAACAGCAGCTGGCCAAGAGTTTGTTATGGCTCCGTGCGAAGAGAGCACATTCCACCGATAAGAACCGGTCCTCTCTGGTTCACTGCTTGCGAACAACACATGAAAACTAAAACATTGCCTTTCACCTGAAGAGGCTCAGCAAAATGGTGTCAGAAAAGAACATGGCATCGCTCGAGCATAGGCATTTAGGCCCGAAAAGAGCAAAAGCAGTATGCAAGAAGGCAGAAGATCATGCCAAAGCAAGTAGGCAAGCCCTGCCAATAGGTGAGGTAAAAGTCGGAAACGGAAAGAGCATCATAGGTGTTCGAGTGACAGCAACATATACTGAGATGGTGGTGGGCAACGGTATTAACCGAGCCAATCAGTACCAATACCTCTGTCATTACACTCCACCCATGACCATTGGACACCATCATCGAATGTATTAGAAAATCAGGTTGAACGTAAGTCAGTAGTAGGAAACGTAGCTAACAAATCTTGTCAGGACACGAGGACGAAACATAGTCAAAAGGGATGGGATGCATTGGATGCAACAGCAGATGGCAATGAGAAAACAAACTATCAGAAGTATGCCACCCAATATTGGACGAAGTAAATGTAAATCCGGTAACCACCCAAAGAGCCAATCAAACCACCCTCGATCCAAATTTTGTCGAACTTCTTGGGACAAATCATGTAATCTATTAATATGATACTGGATGGACTTAGAATGATCAGAAAGGTTAAAGCAAGACTTTGGGTCTTGCCCGCACTACACTCATCCTTGGTTGGTGACATCTTTTACAGCCTCCTGCTGCTTGTGCAGGGCAGATCCAGAGAGGTGCCAATTACCCTTCATTTTGTGTGTAAGAATCCTTAGGAAAACTCTGTTAAGGTCACGGCTGCAAGAATGGAAGCTTTTTGTTATTGCATCTTTCTTAAAATGTGTGTAGTTCGAAAGCCCAGAACTTTAGCAGCGCATCCTTGGTCTTCTGGTAACCTTATCACCTGGTAGAAGTCAAGAGTTGATCTCCAGGCGCTATAACTTGTATCCCCTCCCCCTCCCCCTCCCCCACTGTACCGAAGCCTCAGTTTCTGGGAAGTCAGCTCATCTCCTGTCAACGAGGCGCTATCCTTCCACTGGAGGGCGCTAGAGCACCGCAGGTGAAGCCAAACCATTCACATCAACCGAGCTGTCACCAGAGCAGCGGGAGACGGGTGGGGCTGGGGAGAGGAGGGTTCCAGCCATTTACATCTGCGTCATCATGACCAGGGCCAGTTCTAGGGTTTTGGGGCCCTGGGCAGAAAGGGAATGTGTGAGGCCCCTCTACTTTGTATGGACCTGATACATTTAGGGCTGTTTTCATCGCAATAGAAGCCCCTGGAGCTGAGCCCCTCCCTCTCAGCCACCTACAGGCAGCTCTTACCAGCTCAAGGGCTGCAGGTGTGAGGGGGGCTGATCTCCAGAGAGGGGTAATACTGACAGGGGGCTAAACAGCAGGGTAATACCCATCCCACTGTGCCCCTGCGTGGGTGGGGGCCTGATTGAGGGACAAAGTTGAGGAATGTGTCTTCTTGCAACTGGGACTTGGGCCCCTACACTCGGGTTCCCCTTGCTACACCATAGCAGTGAGGCCAGGGGAGGAGGCCCCTTAAGTGGCCTGACTGTCGCCTTGGTGCGGGGCCCCAAGCTGGAGGGCTGACTGTGGGGCCTGGGCAGCGCCCACACTGCCCATGCCTCGCACCATCCCTGTTAAACAAAAACAGTTGGTTCTGTTGGGGTTCACAAATTACTTTGCAAAGTAACACAGGTATTACTTCTAGCAAGTATCAACGATTTAAGGAAGAAAGGAAATCACATAACACACACCAAAGTATAGAATCGAATGCTGTATTTAAATAAAGTTTGAAAAACTGGGGGGTATGGCCCTTTGGACTGAAGTGGGGTTGGGCCCAATATATGCTTAACAAAACAGAAGAACCCTCACTTCACGTTATTTCAACAAGTATTATTCAAGTAGAAAAATGAACAAACTTTGTCATGTTCATCT
This sequence comes from Lissotriton helveticus, assembly GCF_964261635.1. NCBI lineage: Eukaryota > Metazoa > Chordata > Amphibia > Caudata > Salamandridae > Lissotriton > Lissotriton helveticus. Next base: position 5,189,808 of record NC_136065.1, read on the forward strand.
CGGCAATTATTTACGCCTTTTAATCGTTTTTTGAAATAGACAATACTGTTTCTAGAAAGAGAAGAAGACGTTCTTCACAAACATGACCACATACATTTGTTGTCTGAGTTATGCAACAACCTATGTGTAAAAAGAGTGAAACATACAATTCATACGATTCATTTCATGGTACATCGTATTATTTAAAAAAATATATAAAAAGCAGGTGGAAAAAGAAATTTTAAGTGAAAGAAGATGTCAAAATCATTTCAAATGGACATCAACACATAAGCACAGTTTTTTCAAAATACTGAAATGTCATAAATCACTGTAGATACTCAGTATGAAATTAATGTCAACAATGTTTGCAATAAATAAGGTTCAGTCCCCTTTGTGAACAATGTTTTCAAGAATATAGGATTTAATCCTTTTTGCCGTGCTTTCAAGAATATAGGATTTAATCCTTTTTGCCGACGCGTTTCGAGTGTGGGTTTCCAGTACCCAGACTCTCATCAGGGCCAAATCAATCGTTTTTCCAATCCTTATCCTAATAATGAAAAAACAAATTGTGCATACTTGTTAGGACAGCTTCCCTTAACCTTCTCAGTTTCTTAAATGTCTACATAGTTTACATCAAGGTGCCTTACCTCGGAGTTGTGGAGGTGAAGGTCACACTTGGAGCTTGTGAATAAAGCTGTGTGCACGCTTCTAAAATAAAGATTGTTGTGTATTTGTTAGTTACAAAGATCCAACAACCATTTCCTATTATTTAAAAATATACAAAAGCCGGGGCAGGACATTCCTACCTGGCGCGGCGTGTCTCGAAAATTCAGTAATGTGAACTATTTTCTCTCATCGTTTTTTGGAAGGACGGGACCACTTTTAATTTAAATTTCCTTCTGTAAAAAGAGTAACCGACAGTGGCATTATTATGTCTGTCTCTACATTTAGGTTCACATCCATTAAACTACTAGGGGAACCGCTAAACCACTCACCGCGAGTTTCCTCACGTTGAACGCGGTGTCTCTCACCAGCCTTGTCTAGCGGTAACCGTTCACTGATTGCAGATCTGTAACATGAAAGGACCCGTTAGGGACGCTGTATTGGTAGCAAGGACCGCGATCGTGTTACTTACAAACTGAGAAACCAAGCTTACCTATTTCTTCCGCTTGCTTTCCTCTCAATGATCCCCGTCTTTCCGAATCACCATTGTTGGTCAAACAGGCAGCCGCCTGTCCGTTTCTTTAAACTTACTTGACCAATCAAATGTTTGTATTGCGGTGAAGCCCCAGGAGTGCATTCTGGGAATTGTAGTCAATTGAACGATTAATTTTCATTAGAGTCTGTTCAATTCACTCATTGAGTTGAGTCCTTTGTTAATGCTATCGAACCTCATTATTAAGTACGCTTCCTTGCGTAACAGCGCTTGTTCTACATTTGGTGATCGATGTTTTGGATCAATGCTTGTTAACACTGTCCAAGTGAAATCGGTCTCCTTGTGGTTGAAAGCCACAAAATGGTCTACCATTGGGGCATTCGGGACTCTTTTCTTTAGTCGTGATCGATGTTGTGAAATTCGAATGTTCACTTGTTGGCATGTTTTGCCGATGTATATTTTATTGCAGGCACACAATACTGCATATACTACATTCTTACTTCTGCAATTTGTGTGCATCTCATGTCTCCATTTGATGCCGTTGTAACAAAATTCATTTCCTTCTATAGTACTACTGCAGGCGACACACATACCGCATTTGTGGTGTCCAGTGATGGATTTTAGTTTCCACTGTGATATAAGGTCACTCTTGGTTTTAGGGACATAACTATCTGCCCGGATGATTTGTTGGCCGATGCTGGGATTTTTTCTCATAGCGAAAATTGGCCTTTCCAAAGGGTTTTCAAGTCCCTCTAGCAAGTGCCAGTTTCGCAAGATTATTTGCCTGAATTTATTAGTATGAGCCCCATAGGTGGTGACACAAACCAATTTGTTTAATTCCTTTTTTGATTTTATTTTTAGGAGCTCTTCCCTAGGAGTGTACCTCGCTCTTTTTATTGAATGCTTAAGCAGTTTTTTTGGGTAACCCCTCTTGTTCATTTCCTCACAGAATGTGGCTGCATGTGTATCAAAATTAGTTATTTCAGAGCAGTTTCTTCTTATCCTCAGCAACTGACCATAAGGTAGATTTTGTTTCAGACACTGGGGATGCGCACTGTTATAGTGTAAAATAGTGTTTTTGTCCGTCTGCTTTTTAAATAGAGAGGTTGAAAACCTGTCTCCTTCGATGCCAACTTCCACATCCAAAAAAGTCATTTTCTTATTGCTCGAATCAATTGAAAATTTTATGTCTGGATGTCGTGCATTCAGCCAGCCATATAAATTGTCGAGTTCTATCTGGCTCCCCTGCCACAGGAGCCAGATGTCATCAATATACCGTGCCCACTGTTTTATGTTGTCACTGTAAGGGTTGTTCCTATAAATGAATTTTTCCTCGTACTGGGCCATGTACAACACCGCCATTTCCGGCGTATAAGGACAGCCCATGGCCGTACCTTTGATCTGAATAAAAAATTCATTTTCAAATTTAAAGTAGTTGCTCCTCAAGGAGATTTCTGCCAATGATATAATGAAAGTAGTGGGGACCCTATGGGGTCTCTCCCACTGCTCAAGATAAAATTCCATAACTTCAAGGGCTTCGTCCTGGGGGATCTGTGTATATAATGAATTAACATCCATTGTGGTCATCAATTCATTCTCTGCATCAACTGTCATGTCTTGTAATTTATTAATGAAATCAATTGTGTCCCTCAGGTACGATTTAACCTGAGGTAAAAATGGCTTAAAAAAAAAATCAATATATTTGGAAATAGGATCCAATGCTGAGTCGCATCCAGAGACAATTGGTCTCCCGGGGGGTGTCTGTTGGTTTTTGTGGATCTTTGGCAAAAAATATAGAACGGGCGTTCTTGGTGATTTTTTATTTAGAAATTCGAACTCTTTAGGACCCAGGAATCCATCATCTAGTCCTTCTTGGGTTAATTTAGCGATCTTATTTTGAATTTCAAAAACTGGGTCTTCATTTGAATTTGCATCCAGAGACAATTGGTCTCCCGGGGGGTGTCTGTTGGTTTTTGTGGATCTTTGGCAAAAAATATAGAACGGTCCATGTAGGAGAGTAGGGTCTGCAATCCTATGATCACCCAGATTTTTGCTTTTTGCTGCACTGGTTTACGACTTTCCCTGGCTGTGGGCCTGCTAATCAGACCCACAGCCTAGCTGTTCTCTCTATCCAAATTGTACTCAGGTACTGAATTGGCACTGGGCCCTCTCCAAGTCCCTGTACCCAGGGCTGAGGTGTACCCAGAAGTCTCCCAGGGGCTGAAGCATGTATAATGCCACCCCTGGGCTGACTAACTAAACTGACACAACTGGCTGCACGACAGCTGGGGCAAGGTGGTGTACTCACCCTTTGCTTTAGATATAGTATACCTATATCTAACCCTAAAATGGACACACAGATCTCCTATCAGTCACTCCTATGGCAGGCCTTAACAATCCTGAAGGCAGAGTGCTTGGAATCGTGTGAGATGGTGCTCTGGCATGAGCTGAGCCTGTCTGCGGCTTTCGGGATCCATCCCTTAGCCGTTTCCATGATATCGCATACCATATACTCTTAAGTGCATTATAATCCTCGCGGTTATATGCCAACTCTGGTATCGCTTTATCAAAACATGTCGAGTAAGGTGTCATACGAATTGGAATACTAACCCCTCGCCAATTCTGGCGACGGGGTTAGCATTCCACCCTTCTAGAGGGACACGACATGTATGTAACCCCTAACCCCGGTTAAAGTCAAACAGAGCCTCAGCTCCACAAAATGGATGCTGCCACCGAGACACAAGTCTGCCCTCCTGCTGCTGGGAGTCCTCCCAGAGCAGGAGATAAGGACAAAGGGTTTCCTGCCAGGGGCGGTGCCAGCACCGTCCCAGACAGGGTTTTGTGTATTGTAGGTAGGCAGGGCTTTAGAGGAAGGTGACTGCACGTGGCACCCCGGTGCTCACTGTGCATAGGCTGGCTGGAACCAGTTCCAGGGTCACTCCAGACCCTGTGCTGGGGAAAAGCCCGCCAAGGAAGTGGGTGTAACCACCCCCCTCCTAGTCCCACCCATAGGGCAGGACTTAGTCACGTGCCAGCCCCTTTTTACAGGATAAAGGTAGGAACTGGCCCCCTTCCAAATCAGATCATCTTTGAATCCTGAAACTACTTTCCACGAAAGGAACTCAAGACTTCTTCCTAAGATTTCTCCCTTGTGACTAAGGAGTAGTCACCCTGCATCCGCAGGCACCATCTTAAGAACACTGCGGTCTGCTGCAAGTCTCTCCTCCGGATCAAGACTGCCCAGCTCGACGAGAACCGGCTTCCCTGGCACCTCTGACCTCTACCTACATCATCAGTCACGCTGAGATTCGTGGGTGTGACGAGACCTCGAGGGACCGGCCATCTTCAAGACTGCACGACTTCTGCACAGCAAGCCCGCCGAGTAATTTCCTGGTGAGTGCTTTGGGGTCCGAGAAGCCCCGACCCTGAGCAGCTCCAGCACCGAAGAGTAGCCCCCCAGCATCTCCACGATCTGCGTGGGGCCCTTCTGCTTTTTGCTGCTCACCGCGTTGTTTGGCTACTAGCCCGCTGGCTTGTGGCCTTCTGAACGACGCCCGACGACATCACTGCTGCTAGTCTGGTTGCTCCAGACTGGCCCTTGCTCCCTTCCAGAAGAGGAGCACTCCTGACCCTCCTGGTCCACTCAAGACGCCATTTTGAGTCCACCGCGTGGGCTTGAATTAGCCAAGGCTTGTTGCCCAATCCTGGGTAACTTCGACGCCGACAGCTTCATCCATCGTGGGACAGCTCGCCTCTCCATCCTGGTCGCCGACAACGCCTCCTGGTCCGTGAGATCTGCAGAGCCAGCGTCGCCCACTCACCTAGTCGAGGTGACTTCGCCCGGTGCCATACTGGTGCCCACTTAATCACTGGCTAGTGATTCAAGAACTTGGTCCCCTCTGCTTTCAGGTTTTCTTCTTCCTTGATCCAGGCTTGGATCCATCGAACTTTCCTTCACTGGTCGCCTGCCAGCAACTTCCTTCTTCCAGGCTCCTGGTCCGGCAACGAGATTCCCGACGTCTTTTCAGACCTATGCAGCTGCAGCCCCTGGGCTAGGTAACTTCGGCACTTCGGTGTCCCAGCATAGCCTCACTATCCAAGGGTCAGGATCCACTGTCGTTTTCTTCCTACCAGGACGGGTTCGCCCGTGAACACTAACTTTGCCTTTACTAGCTCCCATAGACTTTGTCCCGCATCCCGCGTGAGAGTGCACACTCTGCACCCGAGTCCCCTAGGTCTCCTAGAAGTAATCTAACGATTCTATAGTCAAGTCCTAGCGAGTCCAAAGCCTATTAGTACTGTACTTACCTGCTAGTAATTTCGCATTCCACTTTTTAAGTATATGGTTTTTCGTGCCCCTCGGGCATTTGTGGATAACGTGCTAACTTAAGTATTTTCATAAGAGTTTTGTTGTGTGCTTAGCACCCTGTCCTCATAAAGAGTACAGGGTTGTTGTGATTCTAATAAATACATTGTTTATTTTCATAACACTTGTGTGGTGTCCTTTCACTGGGTGTTCAAGGGGTAATGTGATGGTAAAACAGCTGGCTTAACACGCCCTCTAGAGTCTTAGCCTTAGACTGCTCGTATCCATGCTACTAGGATAGCTGGTCTATAAGGTTTGGAGTTCTGGACTTTTATGGTTCTGTCCAGAGGTGTCAGGGATAACACCCGAAGACCCCGGAGTTCTACCTGTCTCGGTGCACAAACAAACAGAAACACTGGCTTCTCGATGGTGGCGTCAAAGACCAAAGGTTTATTACTGCAGGGACACAGAAGTCACAGAAACTGCACACGGGCAGTGTCTAGGAGCCTGTTCAATTTGTACAAAGAGGGTTACTCCTTAAATACTAAATATTCTGCTCGGGGCAAATTCTTTACATGTTACCACAATTCCAAACATTCGTGTCTTAAACAATAAATATTTGGCGTTGCACAGGAATCGTCAACAGTATCTGATGTCAAAACATTACGAACGAGGGGTTCCCACTATTCCATCATAATCCCATGTCAATTTCTCATTCAAGACCCGGACCGCCTCATCGTAAATTTCGTTACCTCCCCCTAATAAAGGCCCAGAAGGAAAGGAGCAGAGCCAGGTGCAGAAGATAGAAAGACAGGATAAGAGATGTTTGTGGGTCGTAAATGGGCACGGTTACCAGCTTCGGCCGCCTAATCATGATTAGTCCAACGAACACAAGAACCAGTATAGCAGGACTGGCCTCAGGCTGGGGAGGCAGTTCTTGCCGAGTCATGCTGCCACAGCGTTGCTGGCCTAAGGTGCACGTGTCACTAGCAAGGTGAATCGCCGGCCAAAGCCTACGTGTCCTTAAATGAAAAGAGGTCATTGCGTGTCCATTGACTATGTGAGGGCAAGGAATACAAAATGGCTTCCGTGTTCTAAGATGGATGCCACGGGTAGATCAGAAATGTGTTCATAACAGGAGTGCTCTTGCTCGTAGCATAGCGAAAACACCAGGATATACTAAATGGATCATTTGCGGTTCACTGATACCAAAATCATGTGTTTACGACAATGATGAAAACACGGGTTAAAATCGTCACGGAACCTCAGACCCTCCTTTTGCCCTTACATAGGCAATTACTCAGTCTATGTCAGAATCTAACTCTATGCTCATTAGGTCAGCAACATGTTGTTGCATCATCATCCTGTCTCGTGCCTTTTCTCCTAATGCAGGTGGTTTTCTGAAACAGGTTGCAGCACAGAGACTACACAAAGCGGGACCACATTGGATAATAAGGCAGCACGAGAACAGAAATACTAGGATGACACCAATGACCATCAGAACCTTCCATCCCCACGCTGATACCAGAGTCCAAAACCACTCCATGAAGGACCAGTTTCCCTTGTCTACGTGTATAGAGTCGGAAATCTTGTGTAGCTTAGAGATCGCTTCATAGACAGTCGGTGCATTATTGGGAATAAAAACACAGCAGCTCGATTGGATCATTCTGCATACCCCACCTCGATCTGCAAGTATTACGTCTAGAACCATTCGGTTCTGCAACGTCATGAGACGATCCGCCTGAAGCTCAGCTGTTAAGTTACTAAGGGCACCAGCCGTTTCTGTAATAGTAGATTCAACTACCCGTGTTAGTTGACGTAGATTTCTACTATTGGCCATAGGCCCCCAAAACGGAAGGAAACCTTTGAAGAAGTCTCCAGCTTCCTGACCAGCGGTATCTTCCTTGCTGAAGACACCTCTTGCTACTCTGGTCTTGTGATAATCTGAAGAAGCAGTGTATGTCGGAGGTAACAATCGAGCAATATAACATGAACCTGAAAAGTCAGCAGGCAGCCATGTATATGCTCTGTCCTGACAGATGAAGTAGGTACCCCTAGCAGTCAGAAAGGCAGGGGAGGAGTTAGACGGAAATACGTAAGTCTCAACGCACTCACTCCTTCCTAGCTGAGCTCTCGGATTTCTCCCATTTCCTTGCAAACAGACTTGACCTTGGTGAGGCAAGACCCAGACTGGAGTGGAGCTTTTACGTTTACTTTCTCCCAAACTAAGATGATACTCTGTAGAATTCCAACTCAAATACACCCGTAATTCATCTCTAGGGTAAGATAAGGTATTATTGACGTCTTTAATCATGTCAATAATTCCCTGGACTAAAGCTTTGTTGGCTGAGTTGTATTTAGTGGACCGTGGTGGACGCGGAGGATAGGTCTCAAGGGCATATGAAAAAATGGTCTGAAAGGCCTGAAATGATCCATTATAGCTAAAAGGCAAGACTAGATAGGGAATGCCTTTATCCATAGTGTGAGGTATCAAACCACACACCCAGCAGTCTGTAGTATTAACTACCAGTTGGTGTTGATGCAAGAGCTGTACAAATGTATTGTTAATAAATTCTGAGCGTCAAGCTTGTTCGTGTTCAGGAAATGAGTGAAAAGAATGCATAGAAGAAACCGTAGAAGTAGTAGGATCAAGGGGAGGTACTGTAGTTACTGGCATAAAAATCAAATGCACACCAAAGATGATTCCACCCCCCAACGTTATCAAAACAATTAAAAACGTAACTGCACATTGCATTAGAAAGCATTTGCTGTGAAGTATTCTGTACAGTCTATTTCTGCGAACATAAATTACATTCTTTCTTTGCAGCTCAGGAAGCTCCATCTTCTACAATCCGCTCGTGACCACTGATGATGTGTACGTAGATGAAAATGCCTCTATCAGCCCTGGGAGTTCCCAGAACTAACAGAAAGATCGACCTTGTGTCTGACCCCCGCAGATTCAACTAGGCACACAGCCACGACCCTACGGCTACCCAGACGGCAAGGCAAAATTTAAAACAACAAAATAATAGCAAACTTCCTGGCTGGAGGCAAGGTACCAAAAATTCAAAAATGTGAAAATAGGCAGTTTCCTGCTTTATTTGTCCATATTGCGAGGTCGCAAGTTGTATCTCAGTTTTGCAGGAGCTGTCTGATCTGGAAACAGTGTATTTTCAGCCGACGTTGCAATGTTCACGTTTTCAGATGACAAATGTTCAGGGTTCAAAAGAGCAGTTTCAGGAGGAGAGTCAGAGTTTGATGTATCCGTGATCAGTTCTGTATCGCTGAAAGGTATGAACCTGGGGACTTGTTCTGTTTTAGAGGTACCGATTCCTTTCTTTACCCAGTTGTCGTAAGGAAGTGGCAGAGGCACACGTTTGACATGTGTCGTATGGATCCAGTTCTTCCTTCCGGCCACACGAATAGCAGTTCTCGTTGCTAGTAAGACTTGAAAAGGGCCAATGAATCTGGGCTGAAGATTTTTCGTTCTTGCAAAATTTCTAATGACCACCTGGTCACCCGGTTTCAGCTGATGGCCTGGACTCTCCGGTGGCTTTGGCAATGCATCGAAAACCTGTTGGTGAATAAGACTCAATTTAGCAGTCAAGTCGAAAAGGTAATCAATTAACATTGGGTATTCCAGCTGCTTGAATTCCTTTGGTCTAGGTACCCCCCAAACATTTGCAGGACGACCAAAAACTATTTCATATGGACTAAGCCCTACTCTAGAATGTACAGTTGCTCTTGTTGATAGCAAAGCCAAAGGCAATGCGTCTGGCCAGGACAAACCCGTGGATGCTTGTATCTTAGCAAGTTTCAGTTTAAGGGTGCCATTGTAACCCTCGACTAAACCTGCGGACTGGGGATGATTCGCACTATGAAACTTCTGTCTAATCCCTAGGCCGGCACACACACTCTGCATAACTTTCCCTACGAACTCACTTCCGTTATCTGACCATACAATCCGTGGCATTCCGTATCTGGGGAAGTATTCTTTAAGAAGAATTTTGGCAGTGGATAAGGCAGTATTGTCCTTTAGTGGGTATGCTTCGATCCATCTGGAGAAAGCACAAACTACCACTAGGACGTATTTCAGATTATTGCAACGATCCATGTGAATGAAGTCTAACTGAATTACTTCAAAGGGGCAGGAAGGAGGAGCGAAGTGACCTGTAGGTGTGGGGATTCCCTTGCCAGGATTATGCATCAAGCATACCATACAATTTCTCACCACTCTCTCTGCACACTTACTAATCCCATCATTCTTCCAGACCGGAGCCAACATCTTACAAATCCCTTTTGAACTGATGTGCGCTGTTCCATGTGCCATCGTTACTACTGCAAGCACATACGCATCAGGCAACATCCAACGCTGTTGTTCCGACAAGTCAATCCAACACCCACTCGAGTCCAATTTACCCGTGCTCTCTCTCCATGCAAGTTTTCCCTCCTCAGTCGCCTCTTTCTGAATTTCTTTCACGCTTTCCACTGTGTCTTCACACATTCCAGACTCAGAAATCCATCTTGCAGACGTTGCAACATACATTCTACTCATCATGTTTCTAGCTGTCTGTTTTGCAGTCTCATCGGCAAAAGCATTCCCACGACCAACATCATCCGTGATTGCTTTATGAGCACTGCATTTCACAATCGCAACTTCAGTCGGCAAGGTTAGAGATTCCAACAAGTCATTAACTAGCTGACCATGTTGAATCTTAGTCCCATGGGACGTAATGAAACCTCTCTCTTTCCACAAACGGCCAAAACTATGGGCCACGCCGAACGCGTACTGACTATCTGTGAACACATTCACTCTCTTTCCCTTAGCTAAAACGCACGCTCTTGTTAGCGCGATCAATTCTGCAGCCTGGGCAGAATTCTGACTCACTCTTGCAGTCTCCACAATCGTACTCAAGGTCGTTACTGCATAAGCAGCAGTCACATCACCATTCTCCAATTTGAAGCAAGACCCATCAACATACAGCGTGCCATCTGGATCTGATAACGGAGTGTCTTTTAGATCAATTCGTCCTTTTGTTTCTTCCTCAGTTTTGAAACAACAGTCGTGTGGTTCGGAATCACTCGACTCTTGGCTAGTCGGCAACAATGTTGCTGGATTCAATACATTGCATCTTTTGATCTGAATATGACTAGCTAACAGTGTCAGTTCATAACCTGATAATCTAGCACTGGTAAGGTGCTGCGTCTTGGTTCGGTTCATGAGTGTATCCACAGCATGAGGAACCATGACCACTAGCATGTTGTTCATTACTAAACCAGCAGATTGTCGAATGGAAGCTGCAGCTGCGGCTGTAGCTCTCAAGCAACTAGGCAATGCTCTGGCTACCGGATCTAACGTTGATGAGAAATACGCACAAGGGAGTTGTTTATCACCAAATTTCTGCGTCAAAACACTCAATGCACAACCTTCTCTCTCGTGGACATAGAGCGTGAATGGCTTACTGTAGTCGGGTGTACCCAATACAGGTGCTGAACACAGTGCATTTCGCAATTCAGAAAAACTCTGCTGACATTCAGCAGACCATGGTACCGGACTCGGAACACCTTTCCCAGTCAAGGCTACCAATGGTTTTGCTAAAAGAGAAAAATTTGGGATCCATTGCCTACAATATGAGGTAATACCTAAAAAGGCACGTACTTCTCTCTGCGTGCTAGGAACATTCATCTGTGTAATTGCTTTTATTCTCTCTGGGGTCAACTTCCTTCCCTCCTTTGACAAGAGATGACCTAGGTAGGTCACTTCTTGGCAGCAGTATTGCATTTTTGAAGGTGACACCTTGTGATGCAAATCTGACAAGTGATGCAATAAAGAAATTGTAGCTGTTTTGCAAGTTTCCTTGTCATCGGCAGCCACTAGAAGATCATCAACATATTGTATTAAAGCAGAACCAGGAGGAAGTACGAAGGAATCTAACTGGCTTTTTAATGCTTGACTGTAAATGGATGGGCTTTCACAATAGCCTTGTGGAGCGCGTTTAAACCTGAAGCTTCGTCCTCCTAGAGAGAAACCGAAGATATCTCTGCTTTCCTCGGCTATCGGAATGCTGAAAAAGGCATTTTTTAAGTCGACAACCGAAAACCATGCTGCTGTAGCAGGAATCAACGTTAACAATGCAGTAATGTCTGGAACCACAGGAAACTGTGGAATCACAATTTTATTAACCTCTCTAAGATCAATTACAAACCTATATACTGGAGGTTTTGTTGGGTCAGTTCGTTTCAAAATAGGCAGTACAGGACTATTACAGACATTACCTCTAGTTTCTTCTATAACGTCCTTCTTGATCAGATCTTGCACTATCAGTAGGAGCGCACGCTCACCTTCACTAGAGATTCTGTATTGTGGAATTCGTGGAAGTTTGACATTTGCTTTCAAAGTTACTACATAGGGTGGAATTTCCAATAGACCTACATCATTAGGACCAGTCGCCCAAAGAGTATCAGGGAGTGAACGCAGCTCTGGTGGGAGCGCATCCATCGACAAGTACATCGGAGAGATTATTCTTTTACCCAACTGTAAAGGTTCGCCCCCTCCCCCCCCGGGCTCAGCGCTACTGCAGGAACGCCCATACGGGCGGTATCACTAACCGACAGCCAAAACCGGCTACACCTCTCTCTGTCTCCCTGCAGGCACCGACAGCATCCACGGAACACAGCGGACCGGAAGCGACCTGGATTGACCCCGGAAGGGCACCGGCTACCGACGGACTGGAAGTGACCTCGCCTGACCCCGGAAGCCGTTTCCCAGGAACCCAGTCGGATGATAGAAAAGCCAGCGACGCGGAGGAGACGGGGTTCCCAGCGGTGGACTCGTGGCAGGAGTTGGCGAGACGCGGAGAACCGACGGCGGAGTCTGCAGGAGAGAGGACGAGCCGAGAGAAGGAGGAAGAGGAAGACGTCTGGTGCGAGGATTGGTGGCATCCTCAGGAGGCGGCTGGAAAGCGGCCGTAACTCGGATGAGAGTTACGGCGGGGCACGTGAGTGAACTGTTAACATTCTCCGTGTTTACCCTTCCCCGTGTAGATAGTGTAATTAGTGTACAGCTGTTCTGCATGCACCAAAGACGCGCACCCCACTGTATATTATAGACACCCTCCACTGTACATTATCCTCCACCCCACACCCCCTTTTTCACCCTGTCCCTATATCCGGTCTGGTCTCTTCCCTTCTTTCCCTACCCTACCGCCCTCCCTCACGGTCCGTTTCCGCCCTCACACTCCCGGGTGCTGGTGTCAGTCGATCGAGTTCCATGTACATAGGAACTAACTGCCCTGTGTCTCTTTCCATTATCTCCGAGGGACGCCCCAAGGCCCGCAACCCGGAAGAAGCACCCAGCCCAGCAGTGGACATCCTGTCTGTGTTCTTACCTGCGGACGCTCCTCACAAGGGACCATCCCGAACCCCAAAGACTGTACCTAAAAACCGTGCACCAGAGCTTGTCTTTGTGAACTGCAATAAAACTCGTGCTAGCCATAGCCCATTTCATCCGGCCTCCACGCCTGTTATTCCGGCCCGCACAACCCGACACATTACAAGTGGTGTCAGAAGTGGGATCGCCAGGAAGCATGGAGGCCGCCGTCAAACAGCTTGCAGAGGGCCAGGAACTGCTCGGAAAACTGATGGAGCGGTTCCTCAAGACCGCCGAAGATGACCGGGGACAGCTGCACGACGTCCTGAAGGGGCAGGGCACGGCCCAGGACCAAGCGCTAGAAAAGCTAACGACCGTCATGGGACAGCAAAGACCCATGGCCTCTCTCCCCTCTGTAGTCCTACAAAAATATGTGGCTGGCGAGGATCCCGACTTTTTCTTCACCAATTTTGAACGCCTCGCCCAGGCCGCTGCCTGGCCCGCGGATCGTTGGGGTCATTATCTCGGGCCCCTCCTGACAGGTGAATTACAAGCGGCATACCAGCAAGCAAACATACAGGGACAGACCCCTTATGCTGACATCAAGAAGTGCATACTGGAACGTCTCGGGATAGACGATGAAACATACCGGGTGCGGCTCCGTCAGGCCAAGGAGGGACCGCAAGAGAATCCCAGGGCGTTGTCATATCGCATACAGGACTTGGCCGACCGTTGGCTAAAGCCGGAGACTTCCAGCAAAGCGGAAATCATGTCCAAGGTCTATCTCGAACAGTACCTGGCCTCCCTGCATCCCGCCACACAGAAGTGGGTCCGCCAACACGCCCGGTTGACTCTCGACAGCGCCGTCGAAATAGCAAGTGCCTACAATAGAGCCCAAGAATCCCAGCGGGCGAAGGACGAACATCCCTCCCACCTACCCCGGGGCAACCCTCTCCGACCCACAAGACCCCCTCCGGTGGTCCGGAAACCAGAACCCGCCCCTCTGATGCCCTACCCTGTCATACCGAGACCCCCACATCCGGGTCCCCAATGTTATCACTGCGGTGGATACGGACACATAGCCCGCATATGCCCCCAGAAGGAGGAACCCATGGAAATAGGGCTGACCAGGAATTACGTATGTCTCACCACGGAAACATCCCCTCCACCCTTCCATTGTCCGGTACAAATCGAAGGGCACAGGATGATGGCGCTCGCAGACACAGGGTGTCGCCACAGTGTTTTGCGGCCACAAGAACTTCCTCATGCAGTGGGACCCGTGACAGGAACAGTGGCCATCAAATGTGTCCACGGAGACACGAAAAGCTATCCAACGGCCCAAGTACGGGTGCAACACCCAACCGATACAGGAACCCTGCTGACAGTAGGGTTGGTACCCAACTTACCCGAACAGGCTATTCTGGGGAGCGACTACAGCGGTCTACCCCATCTCCTACAGGACACCACAGAGTCCATGAAGAAGTGGTGGGCGGAGGCCCCGTTCTCCCATGACAACCCTGCCTCAAAGGGGATCCTCAAACCCTTCAAGACCAAAGCCCAAAGGAAAAAGGAGAAGAGAGGATTCGCCCTGGCCTGCCCCACCCAGGTAGACCCTCATCCATGGGAAACCGACCGTGAGTTCCGGGCAACCCAGCAAGAGGATCCCGTCCTGCAGGACGCCTGGGGGCGTGCATTACCAAACGAAGATCCCTTACAAGTAGGTCCTCACTTCTTCATAAGGAATGGCCTTTTGTATCGGAAGGGGGGGACCCAGGCACCCGCTCAATTGGTTATCCCGGGGCTGTTCCAAGAGAAGGTGCTGTTTTTGGCACACAGCCACTTGCTGGGAGGACATTTCAGTGACGTAAAGACGGGAGAAGCGATCTTGGAGAAGTTTTACTGGCCAGGCGTGTACGCCCAGATCAAACGTTACTGTCGAGAATGCCCGGTGTGCCAAAAGACCAGCCGATACCGGCCACCGCGAGCACCCCTCCAACCCCTACCTCTGATTGATGTCCCTTTCACCAGGGTTGGTATGGACATCATAGGCCCCTTATTACCCTCCAAAAGCGGCTGTAGATACGCCTTAGTGTTAGTGGATTACGCCACGCGCTTCCCGGAAGCGGTGCCTCTCCGTCAACCAACCACCCAGAACATCGCTAAGGCTCTACTTTCCATTTTTTCAAGGGTGGGTTTCCCGCGGGAGATCTTGACCGATCAAGGCACGCCCTTTGTCTCCTCTCTTATGCGACAAGTCTGTTCTACTCTGGGGATTAAACAAATAAGGACTTCCGCCTACCACCCCCAGACAGACGGCTTGGTGGAGCGCTACAACGCCACGCTGAAGACCACCTTGAAAAAACTGTTGGGCCTCGAAAGCAGAAGGTGGGAGGAGATGCTTCCATTGGCCCTCTTTGCCATTCGGTGTAAAGCACAAAGCAGCACGGGATATTCACCCTACGAACTGCTGTATGGTCGGGCCCCCCGGACTCTTTTGGACATGGCTCGTGAGGCCTGGGAAGCCGAGCCAGACCGGACCCGTCCTCTCCCTGAATATGTCAACAACCTGAAAACACATTTAGGTGAAATCAGAGAGATAGTAAGACAGAACCTGCTGGCCGCCCAAACGTCACAAAAACAACAGTACGACAAGGGAACCAAACCCCGGTCCTTCGTTCCCGGGGAGCTAGTACTGTTACTCCTTCCTTCCTCGGACCACAAGCTGCTGGGGAAATGGCAGGGTCCGTTCACGATCACAAGACAAGTGACTCCGGTCACGTACGAAGTCCAAACAGATGCCAACCGGGGGTCCGCCCAAATATACCACGTCAACCTCCTGAAGAAATGGGAGGGGCCTCGTCCCGTTATGACTGGTGTTAGCCCCCTCCCGTTCGAGTGCTGCTTTGACGGAGGGTTATCGGCGTGCATGAAACAGGACCTGTGCCGATCCCTGTCACCTGTACAAGCAGTGTTTTCATCCTTACCAGGACACACCACGGTCGTGGAGCATGCCATCCATACGGAACCCGGAAGAGTGGTCCGACAACGACCATACCGTGTCCCGGAAGCCCGTAGGGCAGTCATAAAAGAGGAAACCAGTCAGATGCTGAGAATGGGCATCATAGAGCCATCCTGCAGCAGTTGGAACTCGCCCATCGTCTTGGTCCCAAAACCCGATGGCTCCACCAGATTTTGTATTGACTTCAGGGAGGTGAACAAGATCTCAGCCTTCGACTCATACCCCCTTCCACGTGTCGACGAGATGGTCGAACGCATCGGCAAGGCCAAGTATATTAGTACCCTTGATCTCTGCAAGGGCTACTGGCAGATTCCCTTGAGAGCCGAAGACAAGCACAAGACCGCCTTTTCCACCCCGAGGGCTTGTTCCAGTTTAAAGTCATGCCCTTCGGCCTTCACGGTGCCCCAGCGACATTTCAAAGAGCCATGAACCAGGTCCTGCAACCCCACTCCCGCTACTCAGGCGCTTACCTAGACGACATAGTCATCTATAGCGACACCTGGGAACAACACCTGTCCCATGTGCGGTCGATTGTCAACTCCCTAGGGGCCGCCGGCTTCACCATCAACCCCGCCAAGACCACGTTGGCGGCCCAGAGTGTGAAATATCTAGGGTACCTGCTGGGTGAGGGGCACATCCGTCCACAGGACAATAAGATCAAGGTTATCCAAGCCCTCCCTTTTCCCCAAACTCGTAGAGATCTCCGTGCCTTCCTGGGGATGTTGGGTTACTACAGGAGGTTTATACCCAACTTCTCCCATACCGCAGCCCCCTTGACAGATCTCCTGAAGAAAACAACGAAAACGGAGGAAATCCTCAAACACCCAAACCCCCTGTTGCTGCATGCCTTTCACCTCCTCAAAAGTTCCCTGATAACCGAGCCAGTACTAATGAGCCCAGATTATACACAACCCTTCATACTGCAAACCGATGCGTCGGACCAGGGTTTGGGGGCGGTGCTATCCCAAAGAGACACAGAGGGAGCTGAAAAGCCCATCCTATACCTCAGTAGGAAACTGTTTCCCCGAGAGACCAACCATTCAGTGATTGAAAAGGAGGCACTCGCCATTAAATGGGCGGTGGAAAGCCTCCGATATTACCTGGAGGGGCGGGAATTCATACTGTACACAGACCACGCCCCTCTGGAATGGATGGCACGGAACCGGGGTAATAACGATCGGGTGCTCAGGTGGTTCCTATCTCTCCAACCCTACCGCTTTCGAACCCTGCACCGAAAAGGGCGAGAACAGGGCAATGCCGACTACCTCTCCCGGTATCCCCCTTCCCCAACCCCTACAAGAAACAATCCCAGGGAAAGGGGATGTAAAGGTTCGCCCCCTCCCCCCCGGGCTCAGCGCTACTGCAGGAACGCCCATACGGGCGGTATCACTAACCGACAGCCAAAACCGGCTACACCTCTCTCTGTCTCCCTGCAGGCACCGACAGCATCCACGGAACACAGCGGACCGGAAGCGACCTGGATTGACCCCGGAAGGGCACCGGCTACCGACGGACCGGAAGTGACCTCGCCTGACCCCGGAAGCCGTTTCCCAGGAACCCAGTCGGATGATAGAAAAGCCAGCGACGCGGAGGAGACGGGGTTCCCAGCGGTGGACTCGTGGCAGGAGTTGGCGAGACGCGGAGAACCGACGGCGGAGTCTGCAGGAGAGAGGACGAGCCGAGAGAAGGAGGAAGAGGAAGACGTCTGGTGCGAGGATTGGTGGCATCCTCAGGAGGCGGCTGGAAAGCGGCCGTAACTCGGATGAGAGTTACGGCGGGGCACGTGAGTGAACTGTTAACATTCTCCGTGTTTACCCTTCCCCGTGTAGATAGTGTAATTAGTGTACAGCTGTTCTGCATGCACCAAAGACGCGCACCCCACTGTATATTATAGACACCCTCCACTGTACATTATCCTCCACCCCACACCCCCTTTTTCACCCTGTCCCTATATCCGGTCTGGTCTCTTCCCTTCTTTCCCTACCCTACCGCCCTCCCTCACGGTCCGTTTCCGCCCTCACACTCCCGGGTGCTGGTGTCAGTCGATCGAGTTCCATGTACATAGGAACTAACTGCCCTGTGTCTCTTTCCATTATCTCCGAGGGACGCCCCAAGGCCCGCAACCCGGAAGAAGCACCCAGCCCAGCAGTGGACATCCTGTCTGTGTTCTTACCTGCGGACGCTCCTCACAAGGGACCATCCCGAACCCCAAAGACTGTACCTAAAAACCGTGCACCAGAGCTTGTCTTTGTGAACTGCAATAAAACTCGTGCTAGCCATAGCCCATTTCATCCGGCCTCCACGCCTGTTATTCCGGCCCGCACAACCCGACACATTACACCAACGTAAGCTGTACTCCTGCTGGAGAACAGTACAATGTCGCGTACAGGCGTTTTAACAAGTCTAAACCAAGCAGATTTTCGTTACAACCTGTCGTCAAAATCAGGGGTGCTTTCAATTGACAGGGTCCAACAGAAATAGACAAAGGACCAGAAACCGGATTGTGAACAGGGGCGCCAGAAAAACCTACTGAAACGTTTGTTAAGCCAGACAAAGGTGCGCCAGGGAGTTTCGCATGTATGATAGAACTTTTTGCTGCACCAGTATCCAACAGAAACGGTTCGACTATACCTGATGTTGCTACTGCGACATAAGGCCCACTCTGATCTACTGGAACTGATACTACTCCCTCTCTTTGTCCATGGCTGTCCTAGTACTCACTTTGCTGAACTTCCTCACTAGCTTCATAATAGTCTTCAACATGATACTGTGGAGACCTATTCTGTTGGGCAGATTGTCCATTTCGCTGGTCGAAATAATTAGAAGGGCGATCACTCGTCTGCGGAGGCATAGCACCTCGTCCTCGACCTCTAGAGTTTTGCATAGAACTACCACGACCTCTCTGAGCAGCCGCAGTATTATTTTGCGTTCGAACTGGACACTCACTTTTGTAATGACCTTCCATTTTGCAATAAGCACATTGATTCCATTGGTATTGTGGCCTTTGAAAATTATAATCCGTTCTTTGATATGACCCTTGCTGCATGTTAGTCTGATTCGTGCGAGGCGGATATGCTTGCTGTAAAAGTACTTTAGTTTTTAGATCTTTCGTCTTTTTATCTGTTTTTTCTTTCTCCTCTTTATCCCTATTTTCATAGTACTGGGCAGTCGCAAGTATTTGTGCAGTCGTAGAGACAGCCCACGCACTTTCAGAATTCTTTAATTTACCACTAAGTTCTGGCAACAGATTGTGCACAAATTTATCAACAAATAATCTCTGGCCTCCTTCTGTGCTCATATCCTGACCACTATGATCCACGAAAGTCTCTTCGAATCTTGTGAAAAAGTCGGAGACGCTTTCGTCTTTCTTTTGTTTGCACGCGGACAATTTGTCCCAGTTAACGCGCAATGCTGGCATTAGGGTTTTCATTAAATCGATTATTCTACCAGGTAAATTAGCAATTAAGGGTTCAGGTTTGGAACCACCTATTTGTTGACCATCCGCTGCAATTATAGCTGCCCAGTCACCACCTAGGGCAACTGGATGATTCTCTTTACGAATTTTAGCCCAAATTGGTTGCGGTACTACATTACCAAATAGCAGATCTATGTCAGCAAGATTCAATACACAAGCGTCAACTGTTTGAGCCAACTCTTTGTAGTACCCTGCAGGATTTTTACGCGGATCTGGCAAGGCCTGTTTCACTGCTAATACTTCAGCTCGCTTCCATGGAATATGTATCCATACTCTCTGGAATTGGGCCGGAGCGGCTGCAATACCAAGCGGTGCATTAGCTTGCACAGCTTCACGCCAAATTGGTGGAACCTCTCTCATTGGATATTGACGATTTTGTTTGGTACTACGTTTCCCTAACTCTCTTGGTGAACGAAGGGATGGGTCATTCCTATAACTTAAAATCAGTTCCATCGCTTCTTTTATATTTTGACCAACTATTATACCTGCAGCAAACTCTTTCTGAACATTAATTAATTCTCCTAGATTTGATTCAGGGTCATCCTCTTCCAATTCCTCACGTAGAAGGAAACACATTTCATCGAACACATATCGTTGTGTCGGTTCATTCCATTGCATAAATGTATCTAATACATCTTGTACATTATATCTTCCAACTTTTGAAACCCATCTAAGAGCAGTGGAATCTAATATTCCTCTTTCTTCAGTACTGGGTAGCTGACTACGTCTCTGTACAGAGTCAGAGGTAGGAGTCTTAATCAGAGTTTTATAGAAGGGAGATAGAATATTAGAGACAGAATCAGTGATTCTCCGACGAACAGAAAGCGGAGTCATAATATTAGCAGAAGCAGTAAATAGAGTAGCAGTTGGAACAGATAGATCAGGAACAGTAGGAGTAGCAGGCAAAATAGCTTGTGAACTAGCAGGTGTGAGCGACACAGGCATAGGCAAAGAAGCCGGCAACCCTGGAAGAGGGGTTGTCAAAGGAACATTAACATTGACCACAGGAGGTACAGGAACTTGATTCAGGGGAGCGGGAACAGGGACACCAGGTTGTCCAGCAACCGGTAATTGAACATTCGGTATAGGTGGAGCCGTAGCACCCTGTGCATACGGTGGGGGTGATCGTAACAAGTAAGACAACAGGGGATCCTTTTCAGGGTCCTCTACTATCTTAGCCGTACTCGATGGCAAAGCAGGATAGCACTTGTCTATCGCTAAATTACGTTCTCTATTGGCCACCTCCATTGCCTTCTCAGACTCGTTGAGTTGCAGCTGCTTAGCAGACTGTTCTAAAGTCAACTCTTGCTTTTTCTGTTCTTTCTTCAATTTTTTAATTTCTCTCTGTTTAGATTCTTTTCGCCAATAACGAAAAGAATCAAACATTGCCGGCCGGGCTTTCTTCTTAAACAACCTTCTTTCTAGATTATCGAGAACTTCAGGTTCAAAACTACCATGTAGTGGCCAACTAAGGACACCATCTTTCTCTGTATAGTGGATCCATACCTCGTTATAAGAGATAGGGCCCACACCAAACTTGCAATATAGATCATAAAGGGGAGTTCCAATCGGAGGAACCAAACACGAGTCCTCCAACTGGGAATCACTGTTGCAACTAAAACAAGACAACATACAATTTTTCCGACTTACCATTTTATAATCCGGAACACCAAACAAACAAGACACAAACAGAAAAGATGCGCACTCGAACCAAGAACTTAGGCCTACCAGAACTGACAAATGTATCGATACCTGAACTGAACAGGATGATTATCGTAACCAGAATAACCAGTGATAATCTTACAGAACTGAACTGAACTGAGAACTAAAAGGATTATCCAAACAGGAGCAACCCTCACAATATACTTAACTGAGGCACTGAAGACGTCACCAAGGAGAAACCCGTCACGTCTCGCCGTACTAAGGACTGCACCTCGGGTCCAAGACAGGGCGACGGTCAAGGCAACGGACCACTGCAGCCGTCTGAACGGGAACCCTCGTGGAAGAGAACGTCGGGCCACTTTTGCGATATGCCGGGATCGATGAAGTGGGGCGCCTCCCTCTGAAATCTTCACACGAAGCTCCTCGAACTCTTCAGGCTTTTGGACCGGTACCGGATGACGTCGCCCCACGTTGGGCGCCAATTGGAGTTCTGGACTTTTATGGTTCTGTCCAGAGGTGTCAGGGATAACACCCGAAGACCCCGGAGTTCTACCTGTCTCGGTGCACAAACAAACAGAAACACGGGCTTCTCGATGGTGGCGTCAAAGACCAAAGGTTTATTACTGCAGGGACACAGAAGTCACAGAAACTGCACACGGGCAGTGTCTAGGAGCCTGTTCAATTTGTACAAAGAGGGTTACTCCTTAAATACTAAATATTCTGCTCGGGGCAAATTCTTTACATGTTACCACAATTCTAAACATTCGTGTCTTAAACAATAAATATTTGGCGTTGCACAGGAATCGTCAACAGTATCTGATGTCAAAACATTACGAACGAGGGGTTCCCACTATTCCATCATAATCCCATGTCAATTTCTCATTCAAGACCCGGACCGCCTCATCGTAAATTTCGTTACCTCCCCCTAATAAAGGCCCAGAAGGAAAGGAGCAGAGCCAGGTGCAGAAGATAGAAAGACAGGATAAGAGATGTTTGTGGGTCGTAAATGGGCACGGTTACCAGCTTCGGCCGCCTAATCATGATTAGTCCAACGAACACAAGAACCAGTATAGCAGGACTGGCCTCAGGCTGGGGAGGCAGTTCTTGCCGAGTCATGCTGCCACAGCGTTGCTGGCCTAAGGTGCACGTGTCACTAGCAAGGTGAATCGCCGGCCAAAGCCTACGTGTCCTTAAATGAAAAGAGGTCATTGCGTGTCCATTGACTATGTGAGGGCAAGGAATACAAAATGGCTTCCGTGTTCTAAGATGGATGCCACGGGTAGATCAGAAATGTGTTCATAACAGGAGTGCTCTTGCTCGTAGCATAGCGAAAACACCAGGATATACTAAATGGATCATTTGCGGTTCACTGATACCAAAATCATGTGTTTACGACAATGATGAAAACACGGGTTAAAATCGTCACGGAACCTCAGGTTGACTTACAACCAATCATCAATAAGGGTTGTTTGGACTGATATATAGTGATCACTAGAATAGTGAACACTGCACATCAGGCCAACTTCTCACAGTCCATCAATGATTTAAAATATGATTATGAGTGTTGTGTAGACATATCTAGTGCGTCAACGTTTCGACCCTGCAAGTGCGCATTAGTATGAAGTGCGTCAAGGCGGGTCTTCTTCAGGACAGGACAGGGGGAGGGCAGCCAGGTTGTAGATACTGTAGTCTCTACACAGGTAGACTGCTTCCTATTCAATTGAAGGTATTCTAATTTCACTGGTTTCAGTTCTCCTCTTTGAGGTAGGAGCCTTATTATTATTATCGTATTTGGACTTCCACCCGTCGGCTGGAGTCCTAGTGGGCAGCCAGTCAAGTCGTTTTGCCAGATCTGACGTCCGTGCGGCATTCACTCCAGCCCTGATCATGACACAGGCTTCTAAGCACTAACGGAGCTGAAGAAAGAGAAGGCAGGAAATACGTTTTTTTGTAGATTTATATAACGCGAAATCGCCCAGAGGGAGCGCTTTACATGGGCAGCAGGTACATTACACAAGGACACCTTCATACTGTGGATATTAAATGATTTGCCCAGAATCACATGATGTTGAGCTGATGCTGGGACTCCAACCTGGTCCCCAGTTCTAAAGTCGGCAGCTCTGGCCATAACGACATATCCTCTCCTGAGCCAATAACAGCGAGGGCTTCTAGGCACTTTTAGAGTCAGAGTACAGGTCGTGGTTACCAAAGCAACAGAAACAAAGGGAGCAAAAACAAACAAAGGCAGAGGGTGGTGAAACCCCTGTGAAGACGCTTCACTGGTCTGCAACCATCGCACACAAGAACTCCCTCTGACTCACCACTTCCTCAACCCCCACGGACCATTTCCAGATCCAGACCAACCCAAGAACAACCCTACGTGGCCCCCTCGCCTACAGACCTCTTGGACCTCGCACCAAGTTTACCACATCCATCACCGACCTCATTGCACCCCACGCCATCGCCTTCATGGACTACCTTCTGCTCGGAGACCTGAACTTCCTACTCGACAACCTCAGCGACCCCAACTCGGCCGCTCTCCTGGACAACCTCGCCAACATCGGACTGAAGCAGCTTGTCAGCACCCCCACGGACAAGGCAGGACACACTCTTGACGCCATTGTCACAGGAGGAAACAACATCCACTTCAACCACACCACGCAACTCATCTGGACAGACCTCCACTTCTCCTTATCCATCCAGAACTACAGCACACAAGCCTACCCCATGCCCTCCACACAGAGATCACCTCAACTCCACCCTCGACCATGTCCCAGCCCACCATGACCGACGCTAACACTGCAGCCCGCGGACTCTACAGATGGATCACCAACTGCGCAGACAAGCTCGCCCCCCTCCGGAACTCCAACAAACAGCACCCCACAAAAGCCACCTGGTTCACCACCAACCTCCAAGATTCCAGAACAAAACCCGGAATCACGGACCAACTACAAGAACGCCATGACAGAATAACACCAACGCATAAGATCCACCAAAAGGTACTTCATTCAGAACAAGATCCTCGCCAACTCCAACAACCCGAAGGAACTCTTAAGCATCATACAGGAATTTACCTTAACCCCCCAGCGGAACCTCAGACATCACGCCCTCCCAAGAACTCTGCAAAAAACTCGGCTCCTACTTCCATCTCATGATCAAGTCCCTAAACGATAATTTCAACTAACAGACTCTACACACTGATACCTCTCCCACCTCCAGCCAGCCTACCATCTCCGACTGGACCCCGGTCACTTCAGAAGACACCGCCACAACCATGAAGAGCATTCACTCAGGGGCCCCCACAGACCCCTGCCCACCGCACATCTTCCACAGAGCCACCTCAGCCATCACACCCGAACTAGAATGGATCATCAACACCACCTTCAAAACCGGCACATTCCCGGATGACTGGAAATGCGCAGAAGTCAAACCCCTCCTCAAGAAGCCCTCCGCTGACCCGACAGACCTCAAAAACTACAGACCCATCTCTCTCCACCCCTTCCCAGCGAAGGTAATGGAGAAAATCGTCAACACTTAGCTCATCAATGTCATCAAATTGAACCACATCCTTGACACCTCCCAATCCAGCAACCACAGCATCGAGGCCGCCCTCCTAGCCGCCACAGACAGCATCCACATGCTCCTCGACCAGGGCCACACAGCCGCCCTAATCCTACTCGACCCCTCCGCGGCAAATGACACCATCTCCCACAGCACACTCACCGCCAGACTTCACGACGCTGGCATTGAAGGGACCGCCCTTGACTGGATCCGCTCCTTCCTCACCGGTCGTACACAGAGAATCAGACTTCCGCCCGTCCTCTCAGAACCCACAGATATCGGCTGCGCAGTACCCCAAGGATCGTCACTCAGCACACGCTCTTCAACATCTACATGGCCCCCGTCGCCACATCGTAAGACAACACACACTCAACATAGTCACCTACACCGACGACACTAAGCGCATCCTCTCCCTCACAAAGGATCCCGACACCACCAGACTCAGCTTCCAGGAAGGAATGAAAGACGTTGCGTCCTTGATGAGCAGCAGCTGCCTGAAGCTCAACTCAGAGAAGACAGAAGTTGTAGGAGCGTAGGATCTGCTTAGGATGGTTACTCCCACTTTTTGCTGGTGTTTCACTGTTTTTCGACTTTAGTCAGGCTGGGGACCTGCTATCCAGGACCCCAGCCTAGCTGATTCCTCTCTAAATTGATTGCATGTACTATAGTTACACTCCAGTTTGGTTACTGGGGTACCCTTGTGAGTCCCTAGTATATGGTACACTAGGTACTAAGGGCATAGGTACCCCAGAGGCCTGCCACAGGCTGCAGCATGTACTATGCCACCCCTGGGAAGCCTTCCAAAATGACACCACAGGACTGCTACTGCAGCCTGGGTATGGTGGTGCATGCACCCCTTACTGAGATATAGGCTACCTATATCTACCTTAAATCACTACACATAGATACCTATCAGTCACCCCTATGACATGCCTTATCAATCCTGAAGGCAGGGTGCTTGGTTTCGTGTGAGAGGGTGCCCATGCATGAGCAGAGTGTCTCTGCAGCCTTGGAAACTGCTGGACTTGGCCCCTTTTTGGCAGGTTCACCCCTGAACTTTTTGACTTAAGCTCTGACATGGTGGTAGTGGTTTTAGGCCTCTGGGCACTTTATCACTGTGGCCCAGTGTAAAGTGCGTGCGCTCTCCGAGTGCGTGTGGTGAGATTGGCCTGCACTACCATAGGAATGCATGGGGGATATGTGTGTCCATGGTAATTCCTGGTACGAGAGGAGTGCAGGGTCGAGTTTAGTATGTATGAACTCGTGAGGATAAATGCTGCGCAATGGTGTGAGCAGATTTATGGTGACTGGTGGAGAAGTGCCACGTTTAGAAGTTGGCATTTCTGTGTGCCATGTGTCTGCCTGCCTGATGTGAAGTGCATGTCTGGCTTGTGAGTGACAGGAGCTGAGAGGTGTGTGTGGCTCCAGGTGGGGCAGAGTGAGTCAGCGCTGAGCTGAATGGGGCACCTGGAGGAACAGTGGTGGGAGTGTAATCCCCAGACTCTGAAAAGGATGGTGCTTCCCTGGTGTCTAATGGCCCCGCCCCCTGTGGTGTGTCTGATGATGGGCCCCCACCTGACAAATGGGAAGAGCAGCATCCAAAACAAAGTGCTTCAAATCCCCCCTAAACCAGCTCTGACTGGTATCCTAAAGCCCTATGCTGTGATACAAAGGGGAAAGGGTGTATAAAAGAAGGGGCTGTGACCCCATAAGGTTGTTCAGTCTTGGTCTGCTGTTCCTGCTGGGGCGTGCCTCTTCTGCTGGGCCCAAAGGGGGGGCTGCCATGAGGGCTGCCTCCCTGGGCCCTGCATTGCCCTCTGATCTTTAAGGACTTCGAGAACTTTAATCCTAGCGCCTGGAGAGCGCGTCATTGCTATTTCTGCAAGCACTTTTATTTGAGGAGGAGTGCTTCTGTTTTCCCCTTGCAGCGCTGGGCTGCGATCGCCTTCGAGGGAATCCCGACGTAGGGTTTCCCCCGCATTTCTGATTTCATAGCGGGAGTCCACCCCGCTTTATATTTCTCAAGTATGAGGGAGTCCACCCCTCGTTGCCGCTGAGGGAAGAGTGGAGAGACCCCAGTCACGATCCGCCTGGTTGTGAGCGGGTCCTAGCGGACGGAAGAGAGAGAGCCACGAACATGGCGGCGTTGAGCAGGGCTCCAGTATGCCGATGAGAGCCCTGCTTGGTGTGCAGTAATGTCCCGGGTCCCAGGACGGGGGCCCGCGTGTAGAGGCAGCGCAGCTGAAGTTGGAGGCTGCCGCGGCCGCCAATGGTGGCCCGGGTGAAGCAAAGCGGAAACCGGAGCAGCACGGCGTGGAGAGCCCGGTGAGTAGGGGCTTCTCCGTTGCATGTGTCGATCGAGGCACAGGCTAAGTGGTTCGTTTCTGAGCGGCCCGCATGGCAGAGGGCCGCTCCTATGAGGGGCACAGTAGTTGCAGGGCCCCCGTAGGAGGCCCAGAGGGGCCCATGCCCCCTTCCAAGTTTTGGCCATTTTTCTACAGCTGCCCCGCTTGCGAGGGGGCAGCTGCATCATTGTGGGGCACATGGAGTTATACAAGGAAGACCTGTGAGGCTGAAGAGGCACAGATGTGCTAGGGCCCCCATATTGCTTATTCCCAGCTGCGCCACACCAGCGCGGGCAGCTGCAACATTTGCCGCATTTCCCTTACAACAGAGTCCCAGTGGGGACCCCGAGGGCACAGACGTTCCAGGCCTTCATTTGCTTTACAGCTGTGCAGCACTTAGTGCCAGCTGCCATGTTTAGGCCACAGTTCCTTGGGGGCATGTTTTGAAAGATACGTGAGATGCACTCCTTGGCCGTAGCGCAATGGCACACTTTGGATTCCGCTGCATAGGCAGCAGCCCTGACATTCTGGACACAGGGCATTTGAGCCTCTTATCGAAGGCCAGTTCGCCAGGGGGTCAGTGAGGTATGAGATATTAGGAAATGTGATGCTTTACTGTGATTCATGCCTCGAAATGCATTTGTGGATGAGATTATGTGCATAATATGTTTATGCCAGTGAGATTATTTCCTACTGTGAATTTGACCCCTAATGTGAGTATGCTTAGGAGGTTAGGGTCTAATGCGTTTATTATGCGATGATGGCATAATGTGTTTATGCTGGTGAAGTTGGTGCAGGATGTAATTCGTGCCTAATGTGATACTGTGCACAATGTGGTTTATGTTACAGGATGATGCCGAGTACAGTGGTTGTCAGTGGTTACTGGTTGTACGTTTATGATATATCTTACTTTTACTAAGTTCGCTTTGTGATGGGTCTGACAGTGGTCCAGTGGGCCCTGCCAGGTGTAAATAATCCCTTGTAGATCTGACCCAGTGCCGGGTGGCAGAATGCATTTTATGTGATTACTATTCTAATGTGCTTTGAGAATACAAAGGCTACTTTTGATATAACCTTGTGTGGAGTTCCTTTTGTGGGGGGCCTGGGATGTGGTTGCTGTGTGCGCGCGCAAATGCTTTACACATTGCCTCCGGGATAAGCCGGACTGCTCGTGCCAAGCTACCAAGGGGGTGAGCAGGGGTTATCTTTGGCGTGTAACTCCCTCGCCGTGACTAGAGTGGTGGTCTCCGCCTGGCTTTGGTGCAAGCCTTAGCCAACCACAGATCCCATTTCTAACAGGAACCTATTCTCTGGGGCTGTTCTCTGATGCAGCCTGACCATATACTCTTAAGTGCATTATAGCCTCGCGGTAAATGCTAACTTTGGGATGGCTGCACGGAAACATGTCGTATTTGGTGTCAAGCACTTTGGAATCCTACCCCCCTGCCAGTCCTGGTGGCGGGGGTAGAATTCCACCCTTCTAGGTCTGCCCTGTAACTGTTTAAAAGAACCCTGGCATCACAAAATGGATGCTGCAGCCACAGACAAGAATCTAACCTCCTGCTGCTGACCAAAACTCCGGCAGGGGAGGCCTGGACAATAGGTTTCCTGTCACAGGGAGATGTAACCACCTCCCAGACAGGCCTTAGTGGATTAGGGCTGGGTGGGTGCACTCTAGGAGTGCTTTGAAGTCTGCACTGGGGGCACATTTGGTGTCCCTGTGCATATCCCAATTAAAAATGGTTGTGGGGGCTACCAGCCCCTGCTATGGCACGAAGCAGGACAAAGAAAGCCACCCCTCTTCCCAAACCCTCCATAGGGTGGGTCCCCAGAGTTAGTCCAACCCCTTTCTTAGGTATAAGTAGGGAACCCCTGGCAACAGAACTTTAGATATCCCTGGACGAAACTCTGTAAATGAATCCTGGAACTTCGACGCTCTACTAAAGACTAGAGGATGGAAGAAATCTCCTTTGGGGTCAAGGAGTGACTCCCCTGCTTGGCAGGCACCAACGAAGCATTTGCCGGTCTGCATCTCTGAAGCTCCCGATAGACTCCAAAGTACTTGCAGCCTAGGTAAAGGATTTCCAGACTTCACAGAGGCCGACCCAAGTCCCCCGCAAAGTTGAGACCCACAGCCCTCATGAGTAATGTGGAACCGGAACTCCTGGACACCGTGCACATTTGCAAGTGCATTGACTTTTCGACGTCTCTTGAAGTTGTGCTTTGGGTTACTTATAGCCCAAACCCTGAGCACCATCTGCACCGAAGATTGTTGGCCTACACTCCTCGAGTGTTTTGTGAGCCCGCTTCTAGCATTTCAGCTCGAGGCTCCTTTGCGATCCCTGGTCAGTCGACTGGTGGGTCCCTGTGAAGGCAACTCTGATTTTCATTGGGCTTTCCTGGTTGTTCCAGACGTGCCCTGACTCCCTACCAAGTGGTGAGTTCCTCGGACCTTGCTGGTCTGCACCGAAGCATTTCTTTACTTTTTGCGTGGGTTGCTGTTGCCAAGGCTTGTTGGGTCCAGTCCAGGCACCGACACCGCAGCACTCAACATTCTTCATGAGACAGCTCGATTCCAGATCCTGGTCGTCGTCAACGCCTCCTGGTCCTCGTGGCTGAAGAGTCAAGCTTCACCTTCTTCACCTGAAATCACCCGACATCGGTGGACATTCGTCTATCGAGCCCCTGATCACTTTATAGTGACCCAGACTCTGTCCCCTCTGCTTTCAGGTTCTTCTCATCTTCGATCCAGGCTTGGATCACCTCGGACACTTTCCTCTACAATGGCAGCAGCACTTTGAAGCAGATCGCCATTGAAAACGACGACGATTTCCAACACCAAAAGACACATATGCACCCGGCTTCCCTGGGTGAGGTAACTCAAGTACTCTGGTGCTCCCGTGTGTGTGTGGACTCTAGAACCCCTTAAGTCTATAGGGGATTTCTCAAAGTCCTCCTCTAAATGTCCCTTTTCTTTAAATTTCTAACCGCGACTTTCCCCATTGAAGTTAATGGCGATCAGGGCCGGACTGGGAACCAAAACTGGCCCTGGCAAAGAGCTTGGCCGGCCCCCCTTGGAGTGGCTGAGCTGTTTGCCAGGGCCACTTTCGGCCGATTTTGTTACAGAGGCCGATTTTGCAGCTATGCAGCAAAAACGGCCCTGTAACAAAAAATGGCCCCCGGGGCCCAAAATCGGCCCCCACTCTAGCGGCCCACCGGGGAAACGCCCGGTGTCCGCTAAAGCCAGTCTGGCCCTGACAGGTGATCCTCGGCTGTTTTTAGACACTGCACGCGTCCCTTGTGGGTCCCCTGTGTCACTGCCTTGGATGATTCCAGCACTTATGCAGTCTCTAGGCCTTGTGTCTAGTTAAGTCGTGGTTCTTATACCACTTTCTTAATATATGGTTTGGTACCACTTTCTTAATATATGGTTTGGTACGCCCCTGGGGTTCGATGTATATTGTTCTATTGAGTATACTGTATGTACTTTTGCCTCTAGTCTCATAAAGAGATCAGTGAGATGTGTTTAGAACAAATACATATATTTAATATATATACCTGGTGTGGTTCTCCATTCATTTGGTCATTCATGAGATTATAGACTGGTAAAACAAGCTGCTTTACATTCCGCCAAGACTTAGCCTGAAGGCTGCTCTCCACAGCTACCACTAGGATAGCTTTCAATAAAGGTTGTCTTTAACCTACCATCAATAAGGGTTGTTTGGACTGGCACAAGGTGCCCACTAGAATAGTGGACAGCATATGCCAGGCCAACTTCTCACAGAAGTCCTCATCCTGGGCCCACCCTCCTCTGCTTGGGACAACACCTGGTGGCCCACTGCCCTCGGCAACCCCCCTACTCCGACGGACCACGCCCATAACCTCGGCATCATACTCGACTCATCCCTCAGCATGACCAGACAGGTCAACGAAGTCTCCTCCGCATGCTTCAATACCCTCAGTCACCCACACATTCTTAACCAGCAGACTGTACTACGGGAATGCCCGCTACTCCAGAATCAACAAGTCCCTACTCCGAAAACTCCAGACTATTCAGAACACCGCAGCCAGACATGACCTTGGCATCCCGCGACAGGACCACATCACCCAGCGCCTACGAGACCTCCACTGGCTCCCCATCGAAAAGAGAGGGACCTTCAAGCTACTCATCCACGCCTACAAATCCCTCCACAACATCGGATCCCAGTTCCTCAACCTCTCCTCATGTTTCATTACTGTTCCTATTGTGAAGCGCTCTGACACCTTCGGGTAAAGTCCGCGCTATATAAAAATGTATAAAATAAAATAAAAGATAGAATCTCCTTCTACGCACCCAAGAGAACCCTCGTCTCCGCCGACCTCGCCATGGCCAAAATTCCTCGCACCCGCAGAGCCAGAATGGGTGGAGCCTACTCATGCACGCCGCAAAAACCTGGAACTCCCGCTTAGCATCAGACTTTCCACTACTCTGAATGCCGTCAGGAAGAGACTCAAGACCGGGCTCTTTGGGTAAGACCTAGTCTCGCGCAGCTGCATGACTCCCCACCCCCCTCCCTCCCCTTGAGACCAGTGGTTCCCAAACTGTGCGCCGCGGCACCCCGGGGCGCCGTTAGGAGTAGCCAGGGGCGCCGCGCACAATCTGGGAAATATAGCGGTGGCCGTGTGCTGAGCAAGCTAATCATGTGAGAATGTGGGCCAATAAAATAATATGCGTCTTTTGACGCCTACCTGAATGCAGCAAGTGAAGCTCGTTCCAGCCGCAGCCCAGCTCACGGGGAAGTTACAAATGCCACCTGCATAATTTGGGGTTTGGCCCAGGAGCGCAATGCCGCCATAGTGCCTACGTGCGTTCAAAGACGCAGCCTCCACGCTTTCACAGACGTAGCCTCCACATACGCAGCATGACAGTCAGCGTTATTGCTGCCAGCCGTGTTCTGCCGTGCCTCGGACGACCCTCTAGAAAAGTTAAAAGTAGGTAAGAGGGCTGAATCACTGGTCGCTCATCAACGGTTTTAATTTGACAAGTCGAATTTGGAAGGGACACGTTAAATAAATGTGCAGTGGCCCACAGTCTCGACGGAAAACAGCAGTGCATCTTAACCGCTTCCGTGCGGCGCCGATTCCGCCCCTGTGCTGAACATTCCAGAACAGGGTGCGGTCATGACGGAACCATTCCGTCATCAGCACAGCTCAGCCGTGACTGATGACGGAATGGTTCTGTCACAAGCATCGAAGGGGTTGGCTCCTCTCAGAACAATTTAAGTAAACAGGTGCAAATGAATGACATTTATGGCGCGGTAAAGTGTCCTGGGGAACAAGAGTTATGTAGGGGGAAAACACAGACTCGTGACATTTTCACTCGAATCACGACAAAGATTTCAAATATTGCTCCAACTTCACACAGGCCGTGTATTTATATGCTGGCTGCTGTTTCTGCACTTACTTTGTGTGAACTTGAAGAAATACCATGCCAGATTTTATAAACCAGAATGTTTTATTTCTGTGAAGAGGAGTGCAGCAGAGGGATGGGTAATACAGGAAACTAAAAGTGACACCTGACTTTCAGACTGAGAAAACATGGAAGAAGGAATGCACGGGGTAAAAGAAAGTTTGAAAGAATCAAAGGGGAAGAGAAGGAAAGCAGGACATAAAGGCAGAGAGAGGGGAGAAAAAGAAGGCTGAAGAGCAAAGGTAGCAACAAGAGGTGGAGAAACGAAAAGGACGAGGGAATAGAAGACGCTTTAGCAGGCTTTTTTTCATAATTTAAAGTTTCACAGAGTGTCATCAACTGACCAAAAACAGATACAGCAGAGGCTGTAACTATATGAAGCTTCCCAGGCACACATATAGCTGCTCTTTTTTTAGCTTTTAGTTGTGCATTCTTGGGCTTGTAGTTTGCCTTTTTGACATTATTATGCTTCCCAATACATTTTAGGGAGACAACTGGAAGTACTCCCAAGGTCGGGATTACATTCCCCCACCGGTAAAAAAAATGTCGGGGAGCCATGGCCAACTGCCAATTAGGTCAAGGGAGCCACAGGTCTGAAAAGTGTGGGAAACACTAGTGCCTTGAGGGTGAGTGGCGCGCTTTACAGATCACTGATTGAGGATAGGCCACGAGGGCTTCTAAGCACTGTGAAAGAGGGTCAGGACAGAAATGGCACTTCGGCTCCTCTGCACTTTTACATCCTTTAGCTGCTCCCAGCGAGGCTCTACCTGGAGAGGGATGACGCGCGGCTATTCTGCCTTCCGATTGGTGGGTTCCCTCAGTCTCCAAGTTCTGGGACGGGCTGAGCTCAGATCTCGTTCCCTCCTCCCCCATCTCTACCCCTCCCCCCGCCCCCCAAAGCCTCCGTTTCTGGGAAATCAGCCCCTCCCTGTCATCGAGGCGCTATCCGTCCGCTGGGGGGCGCAAGAGCTCCGCGGGTGAAGCACAAACCATTCATCTTCCCAGTGCCGGTCACCGGAGCAGCGGGGGGTTACCAGACACTGACGTCAGTAATGACTCAGGCTTCTAAGCATTAACAAAGCCGAGGGAGAAGGAGGAAAATCAGTTTTTTGCATTTTTATGTAGCGCGAACTCGACCCAGTGTAGCGCTTTCCACGAGCACCGGTCACTCCCCATGTCCGGTTCATATCACGGACATGGGGAGGTGAAGTTATCTTACCAGGATCACAGGGTGCCGAGGCGACGCTGGGACTCGAACCTGGTTCCACAGGCCAAAGTCGGCAGCTCTGTAATGACCCATCCAATAACATCGAGGGCTTCGAGGCACTGTAGAGTCTGAGCACAGGCAGCGCCCATCACAGCAAGAGAAACAAAGGAAGCAAAACAAATACACAGAGAGAGAGAGTGTCAAAACTGGAGGGAGGAATAACACGGGGGGGGGGGGGTGAAATCACTGTGCAGACTCTTCACTGTGGTCTGCAAGAAGGATAGGCAAGGGGGCTTCTAAGCACTGGGTGAAAGATCAGAGGGGAACTAGAAAATAAAGAAAACGAAACTTCTCTCTCTTTACTTTCACTTTCACTTTTCCTTGCTCCTTCTAGCTCCTCGCAGCGAGGCTCTACCTGGAGAGTGATGACGCACTGCTGTTCTGCCTTCTGATTGGTAGGATCCGCTCTCCCTCCGAGCCCTGGGACGGGCTGAGCTCAGATCTGGAGAAGTTCTCACCGGAGCTAGTCCTGACCTACAGGCTGTGGTTATTGCCCCCTCGGTGACGTCACTGCTGCCCCCTAATCATGAGCTGCTGTGCCCACCTTCACCTGCTGATCATTGGGTTTCTCTGGCTGCAGCCGGCCCGGGCAGGTGAGTGACCTGGGGATGGAGGGGCAGGGGGGAATGAATAGGGAGGGGGTGTGTGGGGATCAGTGTAACACGAGGTGAGGGCTGTGTGTGGGGATCAGAGTAACACGGGGTGAGGGCTGTGTGTGGGGATCAGTGTAACACGGGGTGAGGGCAGTGTGTGGGGATCAGTGTAACACGGGGTGAGGGCTGTGTGTGGGGATCCATGTAACACGGGGTGAGGGCTGTGTGTGGGGATCAGTGTAACACAGGGTGAGGGCTGTGTGTGGGGATCAGTGTAACACAGGGTGAGGGCTGTGTGTGGGGATCAGTGTAACACAGGGTGAGGGGCTGTGTGGGGATCAGTGTAGCACGGGTGAGGGCTGTGTGTGGGGATCAGTGTAACACAGTGAGGACTGTGTGTGGGGATCAGTGTAACACGGGGTGAGGGCTGTGTGTGGGGATCCGTGTAACACAAGGTGAGGGCTGTGTGTGGGGATCATTGTAACACAGGGTGGGGCTGTGTGTGGGGATCAGTGTAACACGGGGTGAGGGCTGTGTGTGGGGATCAGTGTAACACGGGGTGAGGACTGTGTGTGGGGATCAGTGTAACACGGTGAGATGGCTGTGTATGAGGATCAGTGTAACACAGGGTGAGGGGTGAGTGAGGGGATCAGTGTAACACGGGGTGAGGGCTGTGTGTGGGGATCAGTGTAACACAGGGTGAGGGCTGTGTGAGGATCAGTGTAACACGGGGTGAGGGCTGTGTGTGGGGATCAGAGTAACACGGGGTGAGGGCTGTATGTGGGGATCAGTGTAACACAGGGTGAGGGCTGTGTGTGGGGATCAGTGTAACACAGGGTGAGGGGCTGTGTGGGGATCAGTGTAGCATGGGTGAGGGCTGTGTGTGGGGATCAGTGTAACACAGTGAGGACTGTGTGTGGGGATCAGTGTAACACGGGGTGAGGGCTGTGTGTGGGGATCAGTGTAACACAGGGTGAGGGCTGTGTGTGGAGATCAGTGTAACACAGTGAGGACTGTGTGTGGGGATCAGTGTAACACGGGGTGAGGGCTGTGTGTGGGGATCAGTGTAACACAGGGTGAGGGCTGTGTGTGGAGATCAGAGTAACACGGGGTGAGGGCTGAGTGTGGGGATCAGAGTAACACGGGGTGAGGGCTGAGTGTGGGGATCAGAGTAACACGGGGTGAGGGCTGTGTGTGGGGATCAGTGTAACAGAGAAAGGGCTGTGTGTGGGGATCAGTGTAACGGGGTGAGGGCTGTGTGTGGGGATCAGTGTAACACGGGGTGAGGGCTGTGTGTGGGGATCAGTGTAACACAGGGTGAGGGCTGTGTGTGGGGATCAGAGTAACACGGGGTGAGGGCTGTGTGTGGAGATCAGTGTAACACGGGGTGAGGGCTGTGTGTGGGGATCAGTGTAACACAGGGTGAGGGCTGTGTGGGGATCAGTGTAACACAGGGTGAGGGCTGTGTGTGGGGATCAGTGTAACACGGGGTGGGGCTGTGTGTGGGGATCAGTGTAACACGGGGTGAGGGCTGTGTGTGGGGATCAGTGTAACACAGGGTGAGGGCTGTGTGGGGATCAGTGTAACACAGGGTGAGGGCTGTGTGTGGGGATCAGTGTAACACAGGGTGAGGGCTGTGTGGGGATCAGTGTAACACAGGGTGAGGGCTGTGTGTGGGGATCAGTGTAACACGGGGTGAGGGCTGTGTGTGGGGATCAGTGTAACACAGGGAGAGGGCTGTGTGTGGGGATCAGTGTAACACAGGGTGGGGCTGTGTGTGAGGATCAGTGTAACACGGGGTGTAACACGGGGTGAGGGCTGTGTGTGGGGATCCGTGTAACACAAGGTGAGGGCTGTGTGTGGGGATCAGTGTAACACAGGGTGGGGCTGTGTGTGGGGATCAGTGTAACACGGGGTGAGGGCTGTGTGTGGGGGTCAGTGTAACACAGGGTGAGGGCTGTGTGTGGGGGTCAGTGTAACGCAGGGTGAGGGCTGTGTGTGGGGATCAGTGTAACACGGGGTGAGGGCTGTGTGTGGGGATCAGTGTAACGCAGGGTGAGGGCTGTGTGTGGGGATCAGTGTAACACAGGGTGAGGGCTGAGTGTGGGGATCCGTGTAACATTGGATGAGGGCTGTGTGTGGGATCAGTGTAACACAGGGTGAGGGCTGTGTGTGCGGATCAGTGTAACACAGGGTGAGGAGTGTGTGTGGGGATCAGTGTAACACGGGGTGAGGGCTGTGTGTGGGGATCAGTGTAACACAGGGTGAGGGCTGTGTGTGGGGATCAGTGTAACACAGGGTGGGGGCTGTGTGTGGGGATCAGTGTAACACAGGGTGAGGGCTGTGTGGGGATCAGTGTAACACAGGGTGAGGGCTGTGTGTGGGGATCAGTGTAACACGGGGTGAGGGCTGTGTGTGGGGATCAGTGTAACACAGGGAGAGGGCTGTGTGTGGGGATCAGTGTAACACAGGGTGGGGCTGTGTGTGGGGATCAGTGTAACACAGGGTGAGGGCTGTGTGGGGATCAGTGTAACACGGGGTGTAACACGGGGTGAGGGCTGTGTGTGGGGATCCGTGTAACACAAGGTGAGGGCTGTGTGTGGGGATCATTGTAACACAGGGTGGGGCTGTGTGTGGGGATCAGTGTAACACGGGGTGAGGGCTGTGTGTGGGGATCAGTGTAACACGGGGTGAGGACTGTGTGTGGGGATCAGTGTAACACGGTGAGATGGCTGTGTATGAGGATCAGTGTAACACAGGGTGAGGGGTGAGTGAGGGGATCAGTGTAACACGGGGTGAGGGCTGTGTGTGGGGATCAGTGTAACACGGGGTGAGGGCTGTGTGTGGGGATCAGAGGAACACGAGGTGCGGTCTGTGTGGGGATCACTGTAACACGGGGTGAGGGCTGTGTGTGGGGATCAGTGTAACACAGAGTGAGGGCTGTGTGTGGGGATCCGTGTAACACAGAGTGAGGGCTGTGTGTGGGGATCAGTGTATCACGGGGTGAGGCCTGTGTGTGGGGATCAGTGTAACACGGGGTGAGGGCTGTGTGTGGGGATCAGTGTATCACGGGGTGAGGCCTGTGTGTGGGGATCAGTGTAACACGGGGTGAGGGCTGAGTGTGGGGATCAGTGTAACACGGGGTGAGGGCTGTGTGTGGGGATCTGTGTAACACGGGGTGAGGGCTGTGTGTGGGGATCAGTGTAACACAGGGTGAGGGCTGTGTGTGGGGATTAGTGTAACACGGGGTGAGGGCTGTGTGTGGGGATCAGTGTAACACAGGGTGAGGGCTGTGTGTGGAGATCAGTGTAACACAGGGTGAGGGCTGTGTGTGAGGATCAGTGTAACACAGGGTGAGGGCTGTGTGTGGGGATCAGTGTAACACGAGGTGAGGGCTGTGTGTGGGGATCAGTGTAACACGAGGTGAGGGCTGTGTGTGGGGATCAGTGTAACAGGGTGAGGGCTGTGTGTGGGGATCAGTGTAACACGAGGTGAGGGCTGTGTGTGGGGATCAGTGTAACACGAGGTGAGGGCTGTGTGTGGGGATCAGAGTAACACGGGGTGAGGGCTGTGTGTGGGGATCAGTGTAACACAGGGTGAGGGCTGTGTGTGGGGATCAGTGTAACACGAGGTGAGGGCTGTGTGTGGGGATCAGTGTAACACGAGGTGAGGGCTGTGTGTGGGGATCAGAGTAACACGGGGTGAGGGCTGTGTGTGGAGATCAGTGTAACACGGGGTGAGGGCTGTGTGTGGGGATCAGTGTAACACAGGGTGAGGGCTGTGTGTGGGGATCAGTGTAACACAGGGTGAGGGCTGTGTGTGGGGATCAGTGTAACACAGGGTGAGGGGCTGTGTGGGGATCAGTGTAGCACGGGTGAGGGCTGTGTGTGGGGATCAGTGTAACACAGTGAGGACTGTGTGTGGGGATCAGTGTAACACGGGGTGAGGGCTGTGTGTGGGGATCAGTGTAACACGGGTGAGGGCTGTGTGTGGGGATCAGAGTAACACGGGGTGAGGGCTGTGTGTGGAGATCAGTGTAACACGGGGTGAGGGCTGTGTGTGGGGATCAGTGTAACACAGGGTGAGGGCTGTGTGGGGATCAGTGTAACACAGGGTGAGGGCTGTGTGTGGGGATCAGTGTAACACAGGGTGGGGCTGTGTGTGGGGATCAGTGTAACACGGGGTGAGGGCTGTGTGTGGGGATCAGTGTAACACAGGGTGAGGGCTGTGTGAGGATCAGTGTAACACGGGGTGAGGGCTGTGTGTGGGGATCAGAGTAACACGGGGTGAGGGCTGTATGTGGGGATCAGTGTAACACAGGGTGAGGGCTGTGTGTGGGGATCAGTGTAACACAGGGTGAGGGGCTGTGTGGGGATCAGTGTAGCACGGGTGAGGGCTGTGTGTGGGGATCAGTGTAACACAGTGAGGACTGTGTGTGGGGATCAGTGTAACACGGGGTGAGGGCTGTGTGTGGGGATCAGTGTAACACAGGGTGAGGGCTGTGTGTGGAGATCAGAGTAACACGGGGTGAGGGCTGAGTGTGGGGATCAGAGTAACACGGGGTGAGGGCGGAGTGTGGGGATCAGAGTAACACGGGGTGAGGGCTGTGTGTGGGGATCAGTGTAACAGAGAAAGGGCTGTGTGTGGGGATCAGTGTAACAGGGTGAGGGCTGTGTGTGGGGATCAGTGTAACACGAGGTGAGGGCTGTGTGTGGGGATCAGTGTAACACAGGGTGAGGGCTGTGTGTGGGGATCAGAGTAACACGGGGTGAGGGCTGTGTGTGGAGATCAGTGTAACACGGGGTGAGGGCTGTGTGTGGAGATCAGTGTAACACGGGGTGAGGGCTGTGTGTGGGGATCAGTGTAACACAGGGTGAGGGCTGTGTGGGGATCAGTGTAACACAGGGTGAGGGCTGTGTGTGGGGATCAGTGTAACACAGGGTGGGGCTGTGTGTGGGGATCAGTGTAACACGGGGTGAGGGCTGTGTGTGGGGATCAGTGTAACACAGGGTGAGGGCTGTGTGGGGATCAGTGTAACACAGGGTGAGGGCTGTGTGTGGGGATCAGTGTAACACGGGGTGAGGGCTGTGTGTGGGGATCAGTGTAACACAGGGTGAGGGCTGTGTGTGGGGATCAGTGTAACACAGGGTGAGGGCTGTGTGGGGATCAGTGTAACACAGGGTGAGGGCTGTGTGTGGGGATCAGTGTAACACGGGGTGAGGGCTGTGTGTGGGGATCAGTGTAACACAGGGAGAGGGCTGTGTGTGGGGATCAGTGTAACACAGGGTGGGGCTGTGTGTGGGGATCAGTGTAACACAGGGTGAGGGCTGTGTGTGGGGATCAGTGTAACACAGGGTGAGGGCTGTGTGGGGATCAGTGTAACACAGGGTGAGGGCTGTGTGTGGGGATCAGTGTAACACGGGGTGAGGGCTGTGTGTGGGGATCAGTGTAACACAGGGAGAGGGCTGTGTGTGGGGATCAGTGTAACACAGGGTGGGGCTGTGTGTGGGGATCAGTGTAACACGGGGTGTAACACGGGGTGAGGGCTGTGTGTGGGGATCCGTGTAACACAAGGTGAGGGCTGTGTGTGGGGATCAGTGTAACACAGGGTGGGGCTGTGTGTGGGGATCAGTGTAACACGGGGTGAGGCCTGTGTGTGGGGGTCAGTGTAACACAGGGTGAGGGCTGTGTGTGGGGGTCAGTGTAACGCAGGGTGAGGGCTGTGTGTGGGGATCAGTGTAACACGGGGTGAGGGCTGTGTGTGGGGATCAGTGTAACGCAGGGTGAGGGCTGTGTGTGGGGATCAGTGTAACACAGGGTGAGGGCTGAGTGTGGGGATCCGTGTAACATTGGATGAGGGCTGTGTGTGGGATCAGTGTAACACAGGGTGAGGGCTGTGTGTGCGGATCAGTGTAACACAGGGTGAGGAGTGTGTGTGGGGATCAGTGTAACACGGGGTGAGGGCTGTGTGTGGGGATCAGTGTAACACAGGGTGAGGGCTGTGTGTGGGGATCAGTGTAACACAGGGTGGGGGCTGTGTGTGGGGATCAGTGTAACACAGGGTGAGGGCTGTGTGGGGATCAGTGTAACACAGGGTGAGGGCTGTGTGTGGGGATCAGTGTAACACGGGGTGAGGGCTGTGTGTGGGGATCAGTGTAACACAGGGAGAGGGCTGTGTGTGGGGATCAGTGTAACACAGGGTGGGGCTGTGTGTGGGGATCAGTGTAACACAGGGTGAGGGCTGTGTGGGGATCAGTGTAACACGGGGTGTAACACGGGGTGAGGGCTGTGTGTGGGGATCCGTGTAACACAAGGTGAGGGCTGTGTGTGGGGATCAGTGTAACACAGGGTGGGGCTGTGTGTGGGGATCAGTGTAACACGGGGTGAGGGCTGTGTGTGGGGATCAGTGTAACACGGGGTGAGGACTGTGTGTGGGGATCAGTGTAACACGGTGAGATGGCTGTGTATGAGGATCAGTGTAACACAGGGTGAGGGGTGAGTGAGGGGATCAGTGTAACACGGGGTGAGGGCTGTGTGTGGGGATCAGTGTAACACGGGGTGAGGGCTGTGTGTGGGGATCAGAGGAACACGAGGTGCGGTCTGTGTGGGGATCACTGTAACACGGGGTGAGGGCTGTTTGTGGGGATCAGTGTAACACAGAGTGAGGGCTGTGTGTGGGGATCAGTGTAACACAGAGTGAGGGCTGTGTGTGGGGATCAGTGTATCACGGGGTGAGGCCTGTGTGTGGGGATCAGTGTAACACGGGGTGAGGGCTGTGTGTGGGGATCAGTGTATCACGGGGTGAGGCCTGTGTGTGGGGATCAGTGTAACACGGGGTGAGGGCTGAGTGTGGGGATCAGTGTAACACGGGGTAAGGGCTGTGTGTGGGGATCTGTGTAACACGGGGTGAGGGCTGTGTGTGGGGATCAGTGTAACACAGGGTGAGGGCTGTGTGTGGGGATTAGTGTAACACGGGGTGAGGGCTGTGTGTGGGGATCAGTGTAACACAGGGTGAGGGCTGTGTGTGGAGATCAGTGTAACACAGGGTGAGGGCTGTGTGTGAGGATCAGTGTAACACAGGGTGAGGGCTGTGTGTGGGGATCAGTGTAACGCAGGGTGAGGGCTGTGTGTGGGGATCAGTGTAACGCAGGGTGAGGGCTGTGTGTGGGGATCAGTGTAACACAGGGTGAGGGCTGTGTGTGGGGATCAGTGTAACACAGGGTGAGGGCTGTGTGTGGGGATCAGTGTAACACAGGGTGAGGGCTGTGTGTGAGGATCAGTGTAACACAGGGTGAGGGCTGTGTGTGGGGATCAGTGTAACGCAGGGTGAGGGCTGTGTGTGGGGATCAGTGTAACACGGGGTGAGGGCTGTGTGTGGGGATCAGTGTAACGCAGGGTGAGGGCTGTGTGTGGGTGTCAGTGTAACACAGGGTGAGGGCTGAGTGTGGGGATCCGTGTAACATTGGATGAGGGCTGTGTGTGGGATCAGTGTAACACAGGGTGAGGGCTGTGTGTGCGGATCAGTGTAACACAGGGTGAGGGCTGTGTGTGGGGATCAGTGTAACACGGGGTGAGGGCTGTGTGTGGGGATCAGTGTAACACGGGGTGAGGGCTGTGTGTGGGGGTCAGTGTAACACAGGGTGAGGGCTGTGTGTGGGGGTCAGTGTAACGCAGGGTGAGGGCTGTGTGTGGGGATCAGTGTAACACGGGGTGAGGGCTGTGTGTGGGGATCAGTGTAACGCAGGGTGAGGGCTGTGTGTGGGGATCAGTGTAACACAGGGTGAGGGCTGAGTGTGGGGATCCGTGTAACATTGGATGAGGGCTGTGTGTGGGATCAGTGTAACACAGGGTGAGGGCTGTGTGTGCGGATCAGTGTAACACAGGGTGAGGAGTGTGTGTGAGGATCAGTGTAACACAGGGTGAGGGCTGTGTGTGGAGATCAGTGTAACACGGGGTGAGGGCTGTGTGTGAGGATCAGTGTAACACGGGGTGAGGGCTGTGTGTGAGGATCAGTGTAACACGGGGTGAGGGCTGTGTGTGGGGATCAGTGTAACACAGGGTGAGGGCTGTGTGTGGGGATCAGTGTAACGCAGGGTGGGGCTGTGTGTGGGGATCAGTGTAACACGGGGTGAGGGCTGTGTGTGGGGATCAGTGTAACGCAGGGTGAGGGCTGTGTGTGGGGATCAGTGTAACACAGGGTGAGGGCTGAGTGTGGGGATCCGTGTAACATTGGATGAGGGCTGTGTGTGGGATCAGTGTAACACAGGGTGAGGGCTGTGTGTGCGGATCAGTGTAACACAGGGTGAGGGCTGTGTGTGGGGATCAGTGTAACACGGGGTGAGGGCTGTGTGTGGGGATCAGTGTAACACAGGGTGAGGGCTGTGTGTGAGGATCAGTGTAACACAGGGTGAGGGCTGTGTGTGGGGATCAGTGTAACGCAGGGTGAGGGCTGTGTGGGGGGATCAGTGTAACACGGGGTGAGGGCTGTGTGTGGGGATCAGTGTAACGCAGGGTGAGGGCTGTGTGTGGGTGTCAGTGTAACACAGGGTGAGGGCTGAGTGTGGGGATCCGTGTAACATTGGATGAGGGCTGTGTGTGGGATCAGTGTAACACAGGGTGAGGGCTGTGTGTGCGGATCAGTGTAACACAGGGTGAGGGCTGTGTGTGGGGATCAGTGTAACACGGGGTGAGGGCTGTGTGTGGGGATCAGTGTAACACGGGGTGAGGGCTGTGTGTGGGGGTCAGTGTAACACAGGGTGAGGGCTGTGTGTGGGGGTCAGTGTAACGCAGGGTGAGGGCTGTGTGTGGGGATCAGTGTAACACGGGGTGAGGGCTGTGTGTGGGGATCAGTGTAACGCAGGGTGAGGGCTGTGTGTGGGGATCAGTGTAACACAGGGTGAGGGCTGAGTGTGGGGATCCGTGTAACATTGGATGAGGGCTGTGTGTGGGATCAGTGTAACACAGGGTGAGGGCTGTGTGTGCGGATCAGTGTAACACAGGGTGAGGAGTGTGTGAGGATCAGTGTAACACAGGGTGAGGGCTGTGTGTGGAGATCAGTGTAACACGGGGTGAGGGCTGTGTGTGAGGATCAGTGTAACACGGGGTGAGGGCTGTGTGTGAGGATCAGTGTAACACGGGGTGAGGGCTGTGTGTGGGGATCAGTGTAACACAGGGTGAGGGCTGTGTGTGGGGATCAGTGTAACGCAGGGTGGGGCTGTGTGTGGGGATCAGTGTAACACGGGGTGAGGGCTGTGTGTGGGGATCAGTGTAACGCAGGGTGAGGGCTGTGTGTGGGGATCAGTGTAACACAGGGTGAGGGCTGAGTGTGGGGATCCGTGTAACATTGGATGAGGGCTGTGTGTGGGATCAGTGTAACACAGGGTGAGGGCTGTGTGTGCGGATCAGTGTAACACAGGGTGAGGGCTGTGTGTGGGGATCAGTGTAACACGGGGTGAGGGCTGTGTGTGGGGATCAGTGTAACACGGGGTGAGGGCTGTGTGTGGGGGTCAGTGTAACACAGGGTGAGGGCTGTGTGTGGGGGTCAGTGTAACGCAGGGTGAGGGCTGTGTGTGGGGATCAGTGTAACACGGGGTGAGGGCTGTGTGTGGGGATCAGTGTAACGCAGGGTGAGGGCTGTGTGTGGGGATCAGTGTAACACAGGGTGAGGGCTGAGTGTGGGGATCCGTGTAACATTGGATGAGGGCTGTGTGTGGGATCAGTGTAACACAGGGTGAGGGCTGTGTGTGCGGATCAGTGTAACACAGGGTGAGGAGTGTGTGTGAGGATCAGTGTAACACATGGTGAGGGCTGTGAGTGGAGATCAGTGTAACACGGGGTGAGGGCTGTGTGTGGGGATCAGTGTAACGCAGGGTGAGGGCTGTGTGTGGGGATCAGTGTAACACAGGGTGAGGGCTGAGTGTGGGGATCCGTGTAACATTGGATGAGGGCTGTGTGTGGGATCAGTGTAACACAGGGTGAGGGCTGTGTGTGCGGATCAGTGTAACACAGGGTGAGGGCTGTGTGTGAGGATCAGTGTAACACAGGGTGAGGGCTGTGTGTGGATCAGTGTAACAAAGAGTGAGGGCTGCATGTGGGGATCAGTGTAACACGGGGTGAGGGCTGTGTGTGGGGATCAGTGTAACGCAGGGTGAGGGCTGTGTGTGGGGATCAGTGTAACACGGGGTGAGGGCTGTGTGTGGGGATCAGTGTAACGCAGGGTGAGGGCTGTGTGTGGGGATCAGTGTAACACAGGGTGAGGGCTGAGTGTGGGGATCCGTGTAACATTGGATGAGGGCTGTGTGTGGGATCAGTGTAACACAGGGTGAGGGCTGTGTGTGCGGAT
This sequence comes from Lissotriton helveticus, assembly GCF_964261635.1. NCBI lineage: Eukaryota > Metazoa > Chordata > Amphibia > Caudata > Salamandridae > Lissotriton > Lissotriton helveticus. The sequence goes on from NC_136065.1 coordinate 5,234,331, forward strand.
CAGTGTAACAGGGTGAGGGCTGTGTGTGGGGATCAGTGTAACACGGGGTGAGGGCTGTGTGTGGGGATCAGTGTAACACGGGGTGAGGGCTGTGTGTGGGGGTCAGTGTAACACAGGGTGAGGGCTGTGTGTGGGGGTCAGTGTAACGCAGGGTGAGGGCTGTGTGTGGGGATCAGTGTAACACCGGGTGAGGGCTGTGTGTGGGGATCAGTGTAACGCAGGGTGAGGGCTGTGTGTGGGGATCAGTGTAACACAGGGTGAGGGCTGAGTGTGGGGATCCGTGTAACATTGGATGAGGGCTGTGTGTGGGATCAGTGTAACACAGGGTGAGGGCTGTGTGTGCGGATCAGTGTAACACAGGGTGAGGAGTGTGTGTGAGGATCAGTGTAACACGGGCTGAGGGCTGTGTGTGGAGATCAGTGTAACACAGGGTGAGGGCTGTGTGTGGGGATCAGTGTAACACAGGGTGAGGACTGTGTGGGGATCAGTGTAACACAGGGTGAGGGCTGTGTGTGGGGATCAGTGTAACACGAGGAGGGCTGTGTGTGGGGATCAGTGTAACACAGTGTGAGGGCTGTGTGTGCGGATCAGTGTAACACAGGGTGAGGGCTGTGTGTGAGGATCAGTGTAACACGGGGTGAGGGCTGTGTGTGGGGATCAGTGTAACATTGGATGAGGACTGTGTGTGGGGATCCGTGTAACACAGGGTGAAGGCTGTGTGTGAGGATCAGTGTAACACGGGGTGAGGACTGTGTGTGGGGATCAGTGTAACACAGGGTGAGGGCTGTGTGTGGGGGTCAGTGTAACACGGGGTGAGGGCTGTGTGTGGGGATCAGTGTAACACAGGGTGAGGGCTGTGTGTGGGGGTCAGTGTAACACGGGGTGAGGGCTGTGTGTGGGGATCAGTGTAACACAGGGTGAGGGCTGTGTGTGGAAGTCAGTGTAACACGGGGTGAGGGCTGTGTGTGGGGGTCAGTGTAACACAGGGTGAGGGCTGTGTGTGGGGATCAGTGTAACACAGGGTGAAGGCTGTGTGTGGGGATCAGTGTAACACAGGGTGGGGGCTGTGTGTGGGAATCAGTGTAACACGGGGAGGACTGTGTGTGGGGATCAGTGTAACACGGGGTGAGGGCTGTGTGTGGGGATCCGTGTAACATTGGATGAGGGCTGTGTGCGGATCAATGTAACACGGGGTGAGGGCTGTGTGTGGGGATCAGTGTAACACGGGGTGAGGGCTGTGTGTGGGGATCAGTGTAACGCAGGGTGAGGGCTGTGTGTGGGGATCAGTGTAACACGGGGTGAGGGCTGTGTGTGGGGATCAGTGTAACGCAGGGTGAGGGCTGTGTGTGGGGATCAGTGTAACACAGGGTGAGGGCTGAGTGTGGGGATCCGTGTAACATTGGATGAGGGCTGTGTGTGGGATCAGTGTAACACAGGGTGAGGGCTGTGTGTGCGGATCAGTGTAACAGGGTGAGGGCTGTGTGTGGGGATCAGTGTAACACGGGGTGAGGGCTGTGTGTGGGGATCAGTGTAACACGGGGTGAGGGCTGTGTGTGGGGATCAGTGTAACACGGGGTGAGGGCTGTGTGTGGGGGTCAGTGTAACACAGGGTGAGGGCTGTGTGTGGGGGTCAGTGTAACGCAGGGTGAGGGCTGTGTGTGGGGATCAGTGTAACACCGGGTGAGGGCTGTGTGTGGGGATCAGTGTAACGCAGGGTGAGGGCTGTGTGTGGGGATCAGTGTAACACAGGGTGAGGGCTGAGTGTGGGGATCCGTGTAACATTGGATGAGGGCTGTGTGTGGGATCAGTGTAACACAGGGTGAGGGCTGTGTGTGCGGATCAGTGTAACACAGGGTGAGGAGTGTGTGTGAGGATCAGTGTAACACGGGCTGAGGGCTGTGTGTGGAGATCAGTGTAACACAGGGTGAGGGCTGTGTGTGGGGATCAGTGTAACACAGGGTGAGGACTGTGTGGGGATCAGTGTAACACAGGGTGAGGGCTGTGTGTGGGGATCAGTGTAACACGAGGAGGGCTGTGTGTGGGGATCAGTGTAACACAGTGTGAGGGCTGTGTGTGCGGATCAGTGTAACACAGGGTGAGGGCTGTGTGTGAGGATCAGTGTAACACGGGGTGAGGACTGTGTGTGGGGATCAGTGTAACACAGGGTGAGGGCTGTGTGTGGGGGTCAGTGTAACACGGGGTGAGGGCTGTGTGTGGGGATCAGTGTAACACAGGGTGAGGGCTGTGTGTGGGGGTCAGTGTAACACGGGGTGAGGGCTGTGTGTGGGGATCAGTGTAACACAGGGTGAGGGCTGTGTGTGGAAGTCAGTGTAACACGGGGTGAGGGCTGTGTGTGGGGGTCAGTGTAACACAGGGTGAGGGCTGTGTGTGGGGATCAGTGTAACACAGGGTGAAGGCTGTGTGTGGGGATCAGTGTAACACAGGGTGGGGGCTGTGTGTGGGAATCAGTGTAACACGGGGAGGACTGTGTGTGGGGATCAGTGTAACACTGGGTGAGGGCTGTGTGTGGGGATCCGTGTAACATTGGATGAGGGCTGTGTGCGGATCAGTGTAACACGGGGTGAGGGCTGTGTGTGGGGATCAGTGTAACACGGGGTGAGGGCTGTGTGTGGGGATCCGTGTAACATTGGATGAGGACTGTGTGTGGGGATCCGTGTAACACAGGGTGAGGGCTGTGTGTGGGGATCAGTGTAACACAGGGTGAAGGCTGTGTGTGAGGATCAGTGTAACACGGGGTGAGGACTGTGTGTGGGGATCAGTGTAACACAGGGTGAGGGCTGTGTGTGGGGGTCAGTGTAACACGGGGTGAGGGCTGTGTGTGGGGATCAGTGTAACACAGGGTGAGGGCTGTGTGTGGAGGTCAGTGTAACACGGGGTGAGGGCTGTGTGTGGGGATCAGTGTAACACAGGGTGAGGGCTGTGTGTGGGGGTCAGTGTAACACAGGGTGAGGGCTGTGTGTGGGGGTCAGTGTAACACAGGGTGAGGGCTGTGTGTGGGGATCAGTGTAACACAGGGTGAAGGCTGTGTGTGGGGATCAGTGTAACACAGGGTGGGGGCTGTGTGTGGGAATCAGTGTAACACAGGGTGAGGGCTGTGTGTGGGGATCAGTGTAACACAGGGTGAGGGCTGTGTGTGGGGATCAGAGTAACACGGGGTGAGGGCTGTGTGTGGGGATCAGTGTAACACAGGGTGAGGGCTGTGTGTGGGGATCAGAGTAACACGGGGTGAGGGCTGTGTGTGGGGATCAGTGTAACACGGGGTGAGGGCTGTGTGTGGGGATCAGAGTAACACGGGGTGAGGGCTGTGTGTGGGGATCAGAGTAACACGGGGTGAGGGCTGTGTGTGGGGATCAGTGTAACACAGGGTGAGGGCTGTGTGTGGGGATCAGAGTAACACGGGGTGAGGGCTGTGTGTGGGGATCAGTGTAACACAGGGTGAGGGCTGTGTGTGGGGATCAGAGTAACACGGGGTGAGGGCTGTGTGTGGGGATCAGTGTAACACAGGGTGAGGGCTGTGTGTGGGGATCAGTGTAACACGGGGTGAGGGCTGTGTGCGGGGATCAGTGTAACACGGGGTGAGGGCTGTGTGTGGGGATCAGTGTAACACGGGGTGAGGGCTGTGTGAGGATCAGTGTAACACAGGGTGAGGGCTGTGTGTGGGGATCAGTGTAACACGGGGTGAGAGCTGTGTGTGGGGATCAGTGTAACACGGGTGAGGGCTGTGTGTGGAGATCAGTGTAACGCGGGGTGAGGGCTGTGTGTGGGTATCAGTGTAACACGGGGTGAGGGCTGTGTGTGGGGATCAGTGTAACACAGGGTGAGGGCTGTGTGGGGATCAGTGTAACACAGGGTGAGGGCTTTGTGTGGGGATCAGTGTAACACGGGGTGAGGGCTGTGTGGAGATCAGTGTAACACAGGGTGAGGGCTGTGTGTGGGGATCAGTGTAACACAGTGTGAGGGCTGTGTGTGGAGATCAGTGTAACACGGGGTGAGGGCTGTGTGTGGGGATCAGTGTAACACGGGGTGATGGCTGTGTGTGTGGACCAGTGTAACACAGTGTGAGGGCTGTGTGTGGGGATCAGTGTAACACAGGGTGATGGCTGTGTGTGGGGATCCGTGTAACTCAGGGAGAGGAGTGTGTGTGGGGATCAGTGTAACACAGGGTGAGGGCTGTGTGTGGGGATCAGTGTAACACAGAGTGAGGGCTGTGTGTGGGGATCAGAGTAACACGGGGTGAGGGCTGTGTGTGGGGATCAGTGTAACACAGAGTGAGGGCTGTGTGTGGGAATCAGTGTAACACGGGGTGAGGGCTGTGTGTGCGATCAGTGTAACACGGGGTGAGGGTTGTGTGTGGTGATCAGTGTAACACAGGGTGATGGCTGTGTGTGGGGATCAGTGTAACACGGGGAGGACTGTGTGTGGGGATCAATGTAACATGGGGTGAGGGCTGTGTGTGGTGATCATTGTAACACAGGGTGAGGGCTGTGTGTGGGGATCAGTGTAACACGGGGTGAGGGCTGTGTGAGGATCAGTGTAGCACGGGGTGAGGGCTGTGTGTGGGGATCAGTGTAACACGGGGTGAGAGCTGTGTGTGGGGATCAGTGTAACACGGGGTGAGGGCTGTGTGAGGGGATCAGTGTAACACGGGGTGAGGGCTGTGTGAGGGGATCAGTGTAACACAGGGTGAGGGCTGTGTGTGGGAATCAGTGTAACACAGGGTGAGGGCTGTGTGTGGGGATCAGTGTAACACGGGGAGGACTGTGTGTGGGGATCAATGTAACATGGGGTGAGGGCTGTGTGTGGTGATCAGTGTAACACGGGGTGAGAGCTGTGTGTGGGGATCAGTGTAACACGGGGTGAGGGCTGTGTGAGGGGATCAGTGTAACACGGGGTGAGGGCTGTGTGAGGGGATCAGTGTAACACAGGGTGAGGGCTGTGTGTGGGAATCAGTGTAACACAGGGTGAGGGCTGTGTGTGGGGATCAGTGTAACACAGGGAGGACTGTGTGTGGGGATCAATGTAACATGGGGTGAGGGCTGTGTGTGGTGATCAGTGTAACACGGGGTGAGGGCTGTGTGTGGGGATCAGTGTAACACAGGGTGAGGGCTGTGCATGGGGATCAGTGTAACACAGAGTGAGGGCTGTGTGAGGGGATCAGTGTAACACGGGGTGAGGGCTGTGTGTGGGGATCAGTGTAACACGGGGTGAGGGCTGTGTGTGGGGATCTGTGTAACACGGGGTGAGGGCTGTGTGTGGGGATCAGTGTAACACAGAGTGAGGGCTGTGTGTGGAGATCAGTGTAACACAGAGTGAGGGCTGTGTGTGGGGATCAGTGTAACACAGGGTGAGGGCTGTGCATGGGGATCAGTGTAACACAGAGTGAGGGCTGTGTGTGGGGATCAGTGTAACACAGGGTGAGGGCTGAGTGTGGGGATCCGTGTAACATTGGATGAGGGCTGTGTGTGGGATCAGTGTAACACAGGGTGAGGGCTGTGTGTGCGGATCAGTGTAACACAGGGTGAGGGCTGTGTGTGAGGATCAGTGTAACACAGGGTGAGGGCTGTGTGTGGATCAGTGTAACAAAGAGTGAGGGCTGCATGTGGGGATCAGTGTAACACGGGGTGAGGGCTGTGTGTGGGGATCAGTGTAACGCAGGGTGAGGGCTGTGTGTGGGGATCAGTGTAACACGGGGTGAGGGCTGTGTGTGGGGATCAGTGTAACGCAGGGTGAGGGCTGTGTGTGGGGATCAGTGTAACACAGGGTGAGGGCTGAGTGTGGGGATCCGTGTAACATTGGATGAGGGCTGTGTGTGGGATCAGTGTAACACAGGGTGAGGGCTGTGTGTGCGGATCAGTGTAACAGGGTGAGGGCTGTGTGTGGGGATCAGTGTAACACGGGGTGAGGGCTGTGTGTGGGGATCAGTGTAACACGGGGTGAGGGCTGTGTGTGGGGGTCAGTGTAACACAGGGTGAGGGCTGTGTGTGGGGGTCAGTGTAACGCAGGGTGAGGGCTGTGTGTGGGGATCAGTGTAACACCGGGTGAGGGCTGTGTGTGGGGATCAGTGTAACGCAGGGTGAGGGCTGTGTGTGGGGATCAGTGTAACACAGGGTGAGGGCTGAGTGTGGGGATCCGTGTAACATTGGATGAGGGCTGTGTGTGGGATCAGTGTAACACAGGGTGAGGGCTGTGTGTGCGGATCAGTGTAACACAGGGTGAGGAGTGTGTGTGAGGATCAGTGTAACACGGGCTGAGGGCTGTGTGTGGAGATCAGTGTAACACAGGGTGAGGGCTGTGTGTGGGGATCAGTGTAACACAGGGTGAGGACTGTGTGGGGATCAGTGTAACACAGGGTGAGGGCTGTGTGTGGGGATCAGTGTAACACGAGGAGGGCTGTGTGTGGGGATCAGTGTAACACAGTGTGAGGGCTGTGTGTGCGGATCAGTGTAACACAGGGTGAGGGCTGTGTGTGAGGATCAGTGTAACACGGGGTGAGGGCTGTGTGTGGGGATCAGTGTAACATTGGATGAGGACTGTGTGTGGGGATCCGTGTAACACAGGGTGAAGGCTGTGTGTGAGGATCAGTGTAACACGGGGTGAGGACTGTGTGTGGGGATCAGTGTAACACAGGGTGAGGGCTGTGTGTGGGGGTCAGTGTAACACGGGGTGAGGGCTGTGTGTGGGGATCAGTGTAACACAGGGTGAGGGCTGTGTGTGGGGGTCAGTGTAACACGGGGTGAGGGCTGTGTGTGGGGATCAGTGTAACACAGGGTGAGGGCTGTGTGTGGAAGTCAGTGTAACACGGGGTGAGGGCTGTGTGTGGGGGTCAGTGTAACACAGGGTGAGGGCTGTGTGTGGGGATCAGTGTAACACAGGGTGAAGGCTGTGTGTGGGGATCAGTGTAACACAGGGTGGGGGCTGTGTGTGGGAATCAGTGTAACACGGGGAGGACTGTGTGTGGGGATCAGTGTAACACGGGGTGAGGGCTGTGTGTGGGGATCCGTGTAACATTGGATGAGGGCTGTGTGCGGATCAATGTAACACGGGGTGAGGGCTGTGTGTGGGGATCAGTGTAACACGGGGTGAGGGCTGTGTGTGGGGATCAGTGTAACGCAGGGTGAGGGCTGTGTGTGGGGATCAGTGTAACACGGGGTGAGGGCTGTGTGTGGGGATCAGTGTAACGCAGGGTGAGGGCTGTGTGTGAGGATCAGTGTAACACAGGGTGAGGGCTGAGTGTGGGGATCCGTGTAACATTGGATGAGGGCTGTGTGTGGGATCAGTGTAACACAGGGTGAGGGCTGTGTGTGCGGATCAGTGTAACAGGGTGAGGGCTGTGTGTGGGGATCAGTGTAACACGGGGTGAGGGCTGTGTGTGGGGATCAGTGTAACACGGGGTGAGGGCTGTGTGTGGGGGTCAGTGTAACACAGGGTGAGGGCTGTGTGTGGGGGTCAGTGTAACGCAGGGTGAGGGCTGTGTGTGGGGATCAGTGTAACACCGGGTGAGGGCTGTGTGTGGGGATCAGTGTAACGCAGGGTGAGGGCTGTGTGTGGGGATCAGTGTAACACAGGGTGAGGGCTGAGTGTGGGGATCCGTGTAACATTGGATGAGGGCTGTGTGTGGGATCAGTGTAACACAGGGTGAGGGCTGTGTGTGCGGATCAGTGTAACACAGGGTGAGGAGTGTGTGTGAGGATCAGTGTAACACGGGCTGAGGGCTGTGTGTGGAGATCAGTGTAACACAGGGTGAGGGCTGTGTGTGGGGATCAGTGTAACACAGGGTGAGGACTGTGTGGGGATCAGTGTAACACAGGGTGAGGGCTGTGTGTGGGGATCAGTGTAACACGAGGAGGGCTGTGTGTGGGGATCAGTGTAACACAGTGTGAGGGCTGTGTGTGCGGATCAGTGTAACACAGGGTGAGGGCTGTGTGTGAGGATCAGTGTAACACGGGGTGAGGGCTGTGTGTGGGGATCAGTGTAACATTGGATGAGGACTGTGTGTGGGGATCCGTGTAACACAGGGTGAAGGCTGTGTGTGAGGATCAGTGTAACACGGGGTGAGGACTGTGTGTGGGGATCAGTGTAACACAGGGTGAGGGCTGTGTGTGGGGGTCAGTGTAACACGGGGTGAGGGCTGTGTGTGGGGATCAGTGTAACACAGGGTGAGGGCTGTGTGTGGGGGTCAGTGTAACACGGGGTGAGGGCTGTGTGTGGGGATCAGTGTAACACAGGGTGAGGGCTGTGTGTGGAAGTCAGTGTAACACGGGGTGAGGGCTGTGTGTGGGGGTCAGTGTAACACAGGGTGAGGGCTGTGTGTGGGGATCAGTGTAACACAGGGTGAAGGCTGTGTGTGGGGATCAGTGTAACACAGGGTGGGGGCTGTGTGTGGGAATCAGTGTAACACGGGGAGGACTGTGTGTGGGGATCAGTGTAACACTGGGTGAGGGCTGTGTGTGGGGATCCGTGTAACATTGGATGAGGGCTGTGTGCGGATCAGTGTAACACGGGGTGAGGGCTGTGTGTGGGGATCAGTGTAACACGGGGTGAGGGCTGTGTGTGGGGATCCGTGTAACATTGGATGAGGACTGTGTGTGGGGATCCGTGTAACACAGGGTGAGGGCTGTGTGTGGGGATCAGTGTAACACAGGGTGAAGGCTGTGTGTGAGGATCAGTGTAACACGGGGTGAGGACTGTGTGTGGGGATCAGTGTAACACAGGGTGAGGGCTGTGTGTGGGGGTCAGTGTAACACGGGGTGAGGGCTGTGTGTGGGGATCAGTGTAACACAGGGTGAGGGCTGTGTGTGGAGGTCAGTGTAACACGGGGTGAGGGCTGTGTGTGGGGATCAGTGTAACACAGGGTGAGGGCTGTGTGTGGGGGTCAGTGTAACACAGGGTGAGGGCTGTGTGTGGGGGTCAGTGTAACACAGGGTGAGGGCTGTGTGTGGGGATCAGTGTAACACAGGGTGAAGGCTGTGTGTGGGGATCAGTGTAACACAGGGTGGGGGCTGTGTGTGGGAATCAGTGTAACACAGGGTGAGGGCTGTGTGTGGGGATCAGTGTAACACAGGGTGAGGGCTGTGTGTGGGGATCAGAGTAACACGGGGTGAGGGCTGTGTGTGGGGATCAGTGTAACACAGGGTGAGGGCTGTGTGTGGGGATCAGAGTAACACGGGGTGAGGGCTGTGTGTGGGGATCAGTGTAACACAGGGTGAGGGCTGTGTGTGGGGATCAGAGTAACACGGGGTGAGGGCTGTGTGTGGGGATCAGAGTAACACGGGGTGAGGGCTGTGTGTGGGGATCAGTGTAACACAGGGTGAGGGCTGTGTGTGGGGATCAGAGTAACACGGGGTGAGGGCTGTGTGTGGGGATCAGTGTAACACAGGGTGAGGGCTGTGTGTGGGGATCAGAGTAACACGGGGTGAGGGCTGTGTGTGGGGATCAGTGTAACACAGGGTGAGGGCTGTGTGTGGGGATCAGTGTAACACGGGGTGAGGGCTGTGTGCGGGGATCAGTGTAACACGGGGTGAGGGCTGTGTGTGGGGATCAGTGTAACACGGGGTGAGGGCTGTGTGAGGATCAGTGTAACACAGGGTGAGGGCTGTGTGTGGGGATCAGTGTAACACGGGGTGAGAGCTGTGTGTGGGGATCAGTGTAACACGGGTGAGGGCTGTGTGTGGAGATCAGTGTAACGCGGGGTGAGGGCTGTGTGTGGGTATCAGTGTAACACGGGGTGAGGGCTGTGTGTGGGGATCAGTGTAACACAGGGTGAGGGCTGTGTGGGGATCAGTGTAACACAGGGTGAGGGCTTTGTGTGGGGATCAGTGTAACACGGGGTGAGGGCTGTGTGGAGATCAGTGTAACACAGGGTGAGGGCTGTGTGTGGGGATCAGTGTAACACAGTGTGAGGGCTGTGTGTGGAGATCAGTGTAACACGGGGTGAGGGCTGTGTGTGGGGATCAGTGTAACACGGGGTGATGGCTGTGTGTGTGGACCAGTGTAACACAGTGTGAGGGCTGTGTGTGGGGATCAGTGTAACACAGGGTGATGGCTGTGTGTGGGGATCCGTGTAACTCAGGGAGAGGAGTGTGTGTGGGGATCAGTGTAACACAGGGTGAGGGCTGTGTGTGGGGATCAGTGTAACACAGAGTGAGGGCTGTGTGTGGGGATCAGAGTAACACGGGGTGAGGGCTGTGTGTGGGGATCAGTGTAACACAGAGTGAGGGCTGTGTGTGGGAATCAGTGTAACACGGGGTGAGGGCTGTGTGTGCGATCAGTGTAACACGGGGTGAGGGTTGTGTGTGGTGATCAGTGTAACACAGGGTGATGGCTGTGTGTGGGGATCAGTGTAACACGGGGAGGACTGTGTGTGGGGATCAATGTAACATGGGGTGAGGGCTGTGTGTGGTGATCATTGTAACACAGGGTGAGGGCTGTGTGTGGGGATCAGTGTAACACGGGGTGAGGGCTGTGTGAGGATCAGTGTAGCACGGGGTGAGGGCTGTGTGTGGGGATCAGTGTAACACGGGGTGAGAGCTGTGTGTGGGGATCAGTGTAACACGGGGTGAGGGCTGTGTGAGGGGATCAGTGTAACACGGGGTGAGGGCTGTGTGAGGGGATCAGTGTAACACAGGGTGAGGGCTGTGTGTGGGAATCAGTGTAACACAGGGTGAGGGCTGTGTGTGGGGATCAGTGTAACACGGGGAGGACTGTGTGTGGGGATCAATGTAACATGGGGTGAGGGCTGTGTGTGGTGATCAGTGTAACACGGGGTGAGAGCTGTGTGTGGGGATCAGTGTAACACGGGGTGAGGGCTGTGTGAGGGGATCAGTGTAACACGGGGTGAGGGCTGTGTGAGGGGATCAGTGTAACACAGGGTGAGGGCTGTGTGTGGGAATCAGTGTAACACAGGGTGAGGGCTGTGTGTGGGGATCAGTGTAACACGGGGAGGACTGTGTGTGGGGATCAATGTAACATGGGGTGAGGGCTGTGTGTGGTGATCAGTGTAACACGGGGTGAGGGCTGTGTGTGGGGATCAGTGTAACACAGGGTGAGGGCTGTGCATGGGGATCAGTGTAACACAGAGTGAGGGCTGTGTGAGGGGATCAGTGTAACACGGGGTGAGGGCTGTGTGTGGGGATCAGTGTAACACGGGGTGAGGGCTGTGTGTGGGGATCTGTGTAACACGGGGTGAGGGCTGTGTGTGGGGATCAGTGTAACACAGAGTGAGGGCTGTGTGTGGAGATCAGTGTAACACAGAGTGAGGGCTGTGTGTGGGGATCAGTGTAACACAGGGTGAGGGCTGTGCATGGGGATCAGTGTAACACAGAGTGAGGGCTGTGTGTGGGGATCAGTGTAACACAGGGTGAGGGCTGTGTGTGGGGATCAGTGTAACACGGGGTGAGGGCTGTGTGTGGGGATCTGTGTAACACGGGGTGAGGGCTGTGTGTGGGGATCAGTGTAACACAGAGTGAGGGCTGTGTGTGGAGATCAGTGTAACACAGAGTGAGGGCTGCGTGTGGGGATCAGTGTAGCACGGGTGAGGGCTGTGTGTGGGGATCAGTGTAACACGGGGTGAGGGCTGTGTGTGGGGATCAGTGTAACACAGAGTGAGGGCTGTGTGTGGGGATCAGTGTAACACGGGGTGAGGGCAGTGTGTGGGGATCAGTGTAACACAGGGTGAGGGCTGTGTGTGGAGATCAGTGTAACACAGGGTGAGGGCTGTGTGTGGGGATCAGTGTAACACAGGGTGAGGGCTGTGTGTGGTGATCAGTGTAACACGGGGTGAGGGCTGTGTGGGGGGATCAGTGTAACACGGGGTGAGGGCTGTATGTGGGGATCAGTGTAACACGGGTGAGGGCTGTGTGTGGAGATCAGTGTAACGCGGGGTGAGGGCTGTGTGTGGGAATCAGTGTAACACAGGGTGAGGGTTGTGTGTGGGAATCAGTGTAACACGGGGTGAGGGCTGTGTGTGGGGATCAGTGTAACACAGGGTGAGGGCTGTGTGTGAGGATCAGTGTAAAACAGGGTGAGGGGCTGTGTGGGGATCAGTGTAACACAGGGTGGGGGCTTTGTGTGGGGATCAGTGTAACACAGGGTGAGGGCTGTGTGTGGGGATCAGTGTAACACGGGGTGAGTGCTGTGTGTGGGAATCAGTGTAACACGGGGTGAGGGCTGTGTGTGGGGATCAGTGTAACACAGGGTGAGGGCTGTGTGGGGATCAGTGTAACACAGGGTGAGGGCTTTGCGTGGGGATCAGTGTAACACAGGGTGAGGGCTGTGTGTGGGGATCAGTGTAACACGGGGTGAGGGCTGTGTGTGGGGATCTGTGTAACACGGGGTGAGGGCTGTGTGTGGGGATCAGTGTAACACAGAGTGAGGGCTGTGTGTGGAGATCAGTGTAACACAGAGTGAGGGCTGTGTGTGGGGATCAGTGTAACACAGGGTGAGGGCTGTGCATGGGGATCAGTGTAACACAGAGTGAGGGCTGTGTGTGGGGATCAGTGTAACACAGGGTGAGGACTGTGTGTGGGGATCAGTGTAACACGGGTGAGGGCTGTGTGTGGGGATCTGTGTAACACGGGGTGAGGGCTGTGTGTGGGGATCAGTGTAACACAGAGTGAGGGCTGTGTGTGGAGATCAGTGTAACACAGAGTGAGGGCTGTGTGTGGGGATCAGTGTAGCACGGGTGAGGGCTGTGTGTGGGGATCAGTGTAACACGGGGTGAGGGCTGTGTGTGGGGATCAGTGTAACACAGAGTGAGGGCTGTGTGTGGGGATCAGTGTAACACGGGGTGAGGGCAGTGTGTGGGGATCAGTGTAACACAGGGTGAGGGCTGTGTGTGGAGATCAGTGTAACACAGGGTGAGGGCTGTGTGTGGGGATCAGTGTAACACAGGGTGAGGGCTGTGTGTGGTGATCAGTGTAACACGGGGTGAGGGCTGTGTGGGGGGATCAGTGTAACACGGGGTGAGGGCTGTATGTGGGGATCAGTGTAACACGGGTGAGGGCTGTGTGTGGAGATCAGTGTAACGCGGGGTGAGGGCTGTGTGTGGGAATCAGTGTAACACAGGGTGAGGGTTGTGTGTGGGAATCAGTGTAACACGGGGTGAGGGCTGTGTGTGGGGATCAGTGTAACACAGGGTGAGGGCTGTGTGTGAGGATCAGTGTAAAACAGGGTGAGGGGCTGTGTGGGGATCAGTGTAACACAGGGTGGGGGCTTTGTGTGGGGATCAGTGTAACACAGGGTGAGGGCTGTGTGTGGGGATCAGTGTAACACGGGGTGAGTGCTGTGTGTGGGAATCAGTGTAACACGGGGTGAGGGCTGTGTGTGGGGATCAGTGTAACACAGGGTGAGGGCTGTGTGGGGATCAGTGTAACACAGGGTGAGGGCTTTGCGTGGGGATCAGTGTAACACAGGGTGAGGGCTGTGTGTGGGGATCAGTGTAACACGGGGTGAGGGCTGTGTGGAGATCAGTGTAACACAGGGTGAGGGCTGTGTGAGGATCAGTGTAACAGGGTGGGGGCTGTGTGTGGGGATCAGTGTAACACAGGGTAGGGCTGTGTGTGGGGATCAGTGTAACACGGGGTGAGGGCTGTGTGTGGGGATCAGTGTAACACAGGGTGAGGGCTGTGTGTGGGGATCTGTGTAACACAGGGTGAGGGCTGTGTGTGGGGATCAGTGTAACATGGGGTGAGGGCTGTGTGTGGAGATCAGTGTAACACAGGGTGAGGGCTGTGTGTGGGGATCACAGGGTGAGGGCTGTGTGTGGGGATCAGTGTAACACAGGGTGAGGGCTGTGTGTGGGGATCAGTGTAACACGGGGTGAGGGCTGTGTGTGGGGATCAGTGTAACACAGGGTGAGGGCTGTGTGTGGAGATCAGTGTAACACAGGGTGAGGGCTGTGTGTGGGGATCAGTGTAACACAGGGTGAGGGCTGTGTGTGGTGATCAGTGTAACACGGGGTGAGGGCTGTGTGTGGGGATCAGTGTAACACGGGGTGAGGGCTGTGTGTGGGGATCAGTGTAACACAGGGTGAGGGCTGTGTGTGGGGATCAGTGTAACACAGGGTGAGGGCTGTGTGGGGGGGATCAGTGTAACAGGGTGGGGCTGTGTGGGGATCAGTGTAACACAGGGTGAGGGCTTTGTGTGGGGATCAGTGTAACACAGGTTGAGGGCTGTGTGTGGGGATCAGTGTAACACGGGGTGAGTGCTGTGTGTGGGAATCAGTGTAACACGGGGTGAGGGCTGTGTGTGGGGATCAGTGTAACACAGGGTGAGGGCTGTGTGGGGATCAGTGTAACACAGGGTGAGGGCTTTGTGTGGGGATCAGTGTAACACAGGGTGAGGGCTGTGTGTGGGGATCAGTGTAACACGGGGTGAGGGCTGTGTGGAGATCAGTGTAACACAGGGTGAGGGCTGTGTGAGGATCAGTGTAACAGGGTGGGGGCTGTGTGTGGGGATCAGTGTAACACAGGGTAGGGCTGTGTGTGGGGATCAGTGTAACACGGGGTGAGGGCTGTGTGTGGGGATCAGTGTAACACAGGGTGAGGGCTGTGTGTGGGGATCTGTGTAACACAGGGTGAGGGCTGTGTGTGGGGATCAGTGTAACATGGGGTGAGGGCTGTGTGTGGAGATCAGTGTAACACAGGGTGAGGGCTGTGTGTGGGGATCACAGGGTGAGGGCTGTGTGTGGGGATCAGTGTAACACAGGGTGAGGGCTGTGTGTGGGGATCAGTGTAACACGGGGTGAGGGCTGTGTGTGGGGATCAGTGTAACACAGGGTGAGGGCTGTGTGTGGAGATCAGTGTAACAGGGTGAGGGCTGTGTGTGGGGATCAGTGTAACACAGGGTGAGGGCTGTGTGTGGTGATCAGTGTAACACGGGGTGAGGGCTGTGTGTGGGGATCAGTGTAACACGGGGTGAGGGCTGTGTGGGGGGATCAGTGTAACACGGGGTAAGGGCTGTGTGTGGGGATCAGTGTAACACGGGGTGAGGGCTGTGTGGGGGGATCAGTGTAACAGGGTGAGGGCTGTGTGTGGGGATCAGTGTAACACAAGGTGAGGGCTGTGTGGGGGGATCAGTGTAACACAGGTGAGGGCTGTGTGTGGTGATCAGTGTAACACGGGGTGAGGGCTGTGTGTGGGGATCAGTGTAACACGGGGTGATGGCTGTGTGTGTGGACCAGTGTAACACAGTGTGAGGGCTGTGTGTGGGGATCAGTGTAACACAGGGTGATGGCTGTGTGTGGGGATCCGTGTAACTCAGGGAGAGGAGTGTGTGTGGGGATCAGTGTAACACAGGGTGAGGGCTGTGTGTGGGGATCAGTGTAACACAGAGTGAGGGCTGTGTGTGGGGATCAGAGTAACACGGGGTGAGGGCTGTGTGTGGGGATCAGTGTAACACAGAGTGAGGGCTGTGTGTGGGAATCAGTGTAACACGGGGTGAGGGCTGTGTGTGCGATCAGTGTAACACGGGGTGAGGGTTGTGTGTGGTGATCAGTGTAACACAGGGTGATGGCTGTGTGTGGGGATCAGTGTAACACGGGGAGGACTGTGTGTGGGGATCAATGTAACATGGGGTGAGGGCTGTGTGTGGTGATCATTGTAACACAGGGTGAGGGCTGTGTGTGGGGATCAGTGTAACACAGAGTGAGGGCTGTGTGTGGGGATCAGTGTAACACGGGGTGAGGGCCTTGTGTGGGAATCAGTGTAACACGGGGTGAGGGCTGTGTGTGGGGATCAGTGTAACACAGGGTGAGGGCTGTGTGTGGGGATCAGTGTAACACGGGGTGAGGGCTGTGTGTGGGGATCTGTGTAACACGGGGTGAGGGCTGTGTGTGGGGATCAGTGTAACACAGAGTGAGGGCTGTGTGTGGAGATCAGTGTAACACAGAGTGAGGGCTGTGTGTGGGGATCAGTGTAGCACGGGTGAGGGCTGTGTGTGGGGATCAGTGTAACACGGGGTGAGGGCTGTGTGTGGGGATCAGTGTAACACAGAGTGAGGGCTGTGTGTGGGGATCAGTGTAACACGGGGTGAGGGCAGTGTGTGGGGATCAGTGTAACACAGGGTGAGGGCTGTGTGTGGAGATCAGTGTAACACAGGGTGAGGGCTGTGTGTGGGGATCAGTGTAACACAGGGTGAGGGCTGTGTGTGGTGATCAGTGTAACACGGGGTGAGGGCTGTGTGGGGGGATCAGTGTAACACGGGGTGAGGGCTGTATGTGGGGATCAGTGTAACACGGGTGAGGGCTGTGTGTGGAGATCAGTGTAACGCGGGGTGAGGGCTGTGTGGGGATCAGTGTAACACAGGGTGAGGGCTTTGTGTGGGGATCAGTGTAACACAGGGTGAGGGCTGTGTGTGGGGATCAGTGTAACACGGGGTGAGGGCTGTGTGGAGATCAGTGTAACACAGGGTGAGGGCTGTGTGAGGATCAGTGTAACAGGGTGGGGGCTGTGTGTGGGGATCAGTGTAACACAGGGTAGGGCTGTGTGTGGGGATCAGTGTAACACGGGGTGAGGGCTGTGTGTGGGGATCAGTGTAACACAGGGTGAGGGCTGTGTGTGGGGATCTGTGTAACACAGGGTGAGGGCTGTGTGTGGGGATCAGTGTAACATGGGGTGAGGGCTGTGTGTGGAGATCAGTGTAACACAGGGTGAGGGCTGTGTGTGGGGATCCCAGGGTGAGGGCTGTGTGTGGGGATCAGTGTAACACAGGGTGAGGGCTGTGTGTGGGGATCAGTGTAACACGGGGTGAGGGCTGTGTGTGGGGATCAGTGTAACACAGGGTGAGGGCTGTGTGTGGAGATCAGTGTAACAGGGTGAGGGCTGTGTGTGGGGATCAGTGTAACACAGGGTGAGGGCTGTGTGTGGTGATCAGTGTAACACGGGGTGAGGGCTGTGTGTGGGGATCAGTGTAACACGGGGTGAGGGCTGTGTGGGGGGATCAGTGTAACACGGGGTAAGAGCTGTGTGTGGGGATCAGTGTAACACGGGGTGAGGGCTGTGTGGGGGGATCAGTGTAACAGGGTGAGGGCTGTGTGTGGGGATCAGTGTAACACAAGGTGAGGGCTGTGTGGGGGGATCAGTGTAACACAGGTGAGGGCTGTGTGTGGTGATCAGTGTAACACGGGGTGAGGGCTGTGTGTGGGGATCAGTGTAACACGGGGTGATGGCTGTGTGTGTGGACCAGTGTAACACAGTGTGAGGGCTGTGTGTGGGGATCAGTGTAACACAGGGTGATGGCTGTGTGTGGGGATCCGTGTAACTCAGGGAGAGGAGTGTGTGTGGGGATCAGTGTAACACAGGGTGAGGGCTGTGTGTGGGGATCAGTGTAACACAGAGTGAGGGCTGTGTGTGGGGATCAGAGTAACACGGGGTGAGGGCTGTGTGTGGGGATCAGTGTAACACAGAGTGAGGGCTGTGTGTGGGAATCAGTGTAACACGGGGTGAGGGCTGTGTGTGCGATCAGTGTAACACGGGGTGAGGGTTGTGTGTGGTGATCAGTGTAACACAGGGTGATGGCTGTGTGTGGGGATCAGTGTAACACGGGGAGGACTGTGTGTGGGGATCAATGTAACATGGGGTGAGGGCTGTGTGTGGTGATCATTGTAACACAGGGTGAGGGCTGTGTGTGGGGATCAGTGTAACACAGAGTGAGGGCTGTGTGTGGGGATCAGTGTAACACGGGGTGAGGGCCTTTTGTGGGAATCAGTGTAACACGGGGTGAGGGCTGTGTGTGGGGATCAGTGTAACACAGGGTGAGGGCTGTGTGTGGGGATCAGTGTAACACGGGGTGAGGGCTGTGTGTGGGGATCTGTGTAACACGGGGTGAGGGCTGTGTGTGGGGATCAGTGTAACACAGAGTGAGGGCTGTGTGTGGAGATCAGTGTAACACAGAGTGAGGGCTGTGTGTGGGGATCAGTGTAGCACGGGTGAGGGCTGTGTGTGGGGATCAGTGTAACACGGGGTGAGGGCTGTGTGTGGGGATCAGTGTAACACAGAGTGAGGGCTGTGTGTGGGGATCAGTGTAACACGGGGTGAGGGCAGTGTGTGGGGATCAGTGTAACACAGGGTGAGGGCTGTGTGTGGAGATCAGTGTAACACAGGGTGAGGGCTGTGTGTGGGGATCAGTGTAACACAGGGTGAGGGCTGTGTGTGGTGATCAGTGTAACACGGGGTGAGGGCTGTGTGGGGGGATCAGTGTAACACGGGGTGAGGGCTGTATGTGGGGATCAGTGTAACACGGGTGAGGGCTGTGTGTGGAGATCAGTGTAACGCGGGGTGAGGGCTGTGTGTGGGAATCAGTGTAACACAGAGTGAGGGCTGTGTGTGGGGATCAGTGTAACACGGGGTGAGGGCTGTGTGTGGGGATCAGTGTAACACAGGGTGAGGGCTGTGTGTGAGGATCAGTGTAACACAGGGTGAGGGGCTGTGTGGGGATCAGTGTAACACGGGGTGAGGGCTGTGTGTGGGGATCAGTGTAACACAGGGTGAGGGTTGTGTGTGAGGATCAGTGTAACACAGGGTGGGGGCTTTGTGTGGGGATCAGTGTAACACAGGGTGAGGGCTGTGTGTGGGGATCAGTGTAACACGGGGTGAGTGCTGTGTGTGGGAATCAGTGTAACACGGGGTGAGGGCTGTGTGTGGGGATCAGTGTAACACAGGGTGAGGGCTGTGTGGGGATCAGTGTAACACAGGGTGAGGGCTGTGTGGGGATCAGTGTAACACAGGGTGAGGGCTTTGCGTGGGGATCAGTGTAACACAGTGTGAGAAGTTGGCCTGGTAGGGGATGTTTCCAATTCTGGAACCACCTACTACCTGACCAAACAATCCCCTTATGGTGTCTGGTTGTAAGTCAACCTTATTAGACAAGCTATCCTAGTGGTAGCATGGACTAAGCAGCCTAAAGGCTTAACTTAAGAGGTCGTGTTAAGCGAGCTGTTTTACCACATACAATCCTGTAATACCAAATGAAAGGACACCACACAAGTATATATTATAAAAATATATGTGTTTATTACTAAAAACAATCCCCAGTATTCTTTATGAATAAAGGGGCACAAGCGTTAAATCAAAAGCACTGTTTAAACATACAAAGTTGCACAATTATGGATGAGGGCAGGGGGCCACTCAAACCATATACTAAACAAGTGGTATAAGAGAGGCCACTCGAACAGTGGTTAGGCCTAGGGCCTAGGGAATCGCTGGGAGCAGTCAGGACAAGCAATGCTGAAGTCGGGAATGGCCCTCGGGATTCGGGAGATGTGCGGAAAGCGCACGCATGCACCAATGTTAACCAATGGTGCGTAAAAGTCAAATAGTTAAAGTTTAAGGACACTTCCGCTGAACCTAGAGGAACAAAACTTAACACACAGACCCTAGAGGTGTGCACCAGTGTGGGAACACCGGCGGAGCAAAGTTACCTCACCCACAGGAAGTGGGTGCACAGGGTCGAAGTGGCGTCGGGTTTTGACACGCAGGCTCTTGGTGCTTGAAGCTGAAAGGGCTGCAGGCAGGGTGAAGACGAAGTGTCCGGTGGAGTCCAAGGGTGGACTCAAGTTGTAGAGTACCTGAAAGCAGAGGGGACAGAGTCTGGGTCACTCAGCAGTGACCAGGGTGGAACCAGGACGGAACCAGGCAATGTCGGGCGCAATCAGGTGGTCGTCGAGGCGCTTCTCTTCGCTGTCACGTGGGCTCTGGGGCATCTGCGACGTCCAGGAGCAGGTCACGATCTGTCCCACGCAGGCTCTCACCGTCGGTGCAGTCGGCTTCCGGTTTGGAGCAAACAAGCCTTGGTAAGAGCAATCCACGCGGGATTGGAAGATGGCGTCTCACTCGGACCAGGAAGGTCAGAGTCGGAGCTCCCTTTCAGGGGAGCTGTTGTGGATCTGGAGCAACCAGAATCACGAGTCTTCTTTTGTAGTTCGTCGGCACAGGGACCACAAGCCAGCTGGCAAGTGACCGGGCCAACGCGTTGAGCCAAATCGTGCCAAAGGGCCCCACGCAGCACTCGTCGAGTGTGGAGGGCTGAACTTCGGCTCAGGAGTAGCTCAGGGTGGGGGCTTCTCAAACCCCGGTGTACAGCTTCGAGGGTCACTCGTGGGCTGCACGGTCAGCGTCTCGTGGTCACTTCAAGATGGCGTGCCCCACGCTTCCGGTCGCCTCCACGGGTCTCAGCTTTGCAGGGACTGTGGATCGGGCTGTTAGAAGCTGGGCAGGCTTGATCTCGTCGATCTCAGTCGCTCGAGTTCCGGCGGGAACTGCAACTAAGTAGACGTCGAGGGCTGGATGGTGCCTGCTGCTGCAGGGTGGTCACTCCTTGACCACAAGGGAGATTCTTCGGGCTTCCACGTTGAGATGGAGGGCGAAGGGTCCAGAATATCGTTTCAAATGTTTCTTCCAGGAAATCTGATGTGCATTGGCACTGCTCCCACTCTTATTCGAATCTGGTGGGCGTGATTACCTGCTAGGTCCCCTCCTATGGGTGGGACCCAGGAAGTGGGTGGATACACCCCCTTCCTTTGATCCAGGCCGCCCTGGCACGAGGGCTGGAGTGCCCCAGAACCGGTTTGGCCGGATTATGCAAGGGGCAGCCTTGTGCGCCCCAGGCAGTGTCTGGTTTCTTTCAAACCTCCCTGCTACAATACACTATCTCCTGTCTGGAGGGCGGTGACACCCTCCTGTGACAGGAAACCCTTTGTCCAGGACCCCCTTGACTGGGTTTCGGTCAGCTCCAGGGGTCCAGACATTTGTCTGTGGCAGAGGCATCCATTTTGTGGATCTTAAGGCCTTTGGAGAAATCAACCGCATTAAAGTGAAGTAACATGTCTTACCCCTCTAGAGGGGTGGAATGCCATCCCCGTCGCCAGAACTGGCGAGGGGATGGTATTCCAAAGCGTATGACACCTTACACGACATGTTTTGATAAAGCCAAACCAGAGTTGCTAAATAACCGCGAGGATTATAAGGCACTTAATAGTATATGGTATGGCATTATCCTGAAACAGCTTAGGGATTTGTTCCCGACGGCTGCAGACAGGCTCAGCTCATGCTAGAGCTCCATCTCACATAAAAACCATGCACCCAGCCTCCAGGATTGGTGAGGCCTGTCTATAGGAGTGGCTCACAGGTTTACATGTGTCCAGATATAGGTTTAGACATAGGTATACTATATCTAAGCAAGGGGCGTGTACACCACCTTACCCCAGCTGAGTGATCAGCCAGTTGTGTCAATTTAAGAACCAGCCAGGGGTGGCAAAAGATATGCTGCAGCCCCTGGTAGGCCTTAGTGGCTCCTGTGCCCTGTGCACCTATAGTGCATTCTACAGGGGCTGACAAGGAGTCCATTTCCAATTGGTATGTACCTAGGGTACATGGAATCCATTTTACAGAGAGAGCAGATGGCCTGGGGCCCTGATTAGCAGGGAACCAGGTCAACTAAGTCAAAAAACCAGCTAAACACAGGCAAAAAATCTGGGGTAACCATAGTCAGGTAGCCACCTTCCTACATAACCCCCCCCCAAACGAAAGGAGATAAGGCTATCCTTGGCCAGGTAAGCCTATATTGCCTGAGTGGCCATATAAGGAAGTACCTGCACTAGCATGGGTACCCCCTGTCTCATGGTCCACTAAGCAGTCCCTCACCCTTTGGGTATTAGAGGGTCTCCACCATAGGGAATCACTACCTTGGGTGTGTTTATGCAAAGTTAAAGGCTGGTTTGGATATGGAGTATTGAAGTGAGGCTCTACTAATTTAGGGATTAGCTTCCTCCAATTATCTTCCACCATGTGTGCCTTTCTTTCTTTAACTGAGTTGCACTGTGCTCTCAGGGTCAACCTCTGGCTACCTAAAGCTGGAGGCTGGGTCCCTCTGTTTGGCTTGCTGGAGGGACAGTTCAGGTTTGGGCCCTTTGGGTCCCAGGTTTGGCTGTGCCCAACAGAATCCATCTGGGGGAGGTCCCTAACTGTTTTTAAGGGGGCTCCCTCAGGAGTTTTTAAAGTTTTCACCTTACTAGGGCTACTAGTTTTGGTGCACCTAATCTTTTGATGGGGGTGCTTTATTTGACAGGGGGCCCTCTGGGTCTCACTGTCCTTCTTGTCCTCTGCAGCCCTGGGCTGGCTAAGGCAAGGGAGAGAGGGGCAGGTTACCTGCTCCAGACTGGGTCCCACCTGAGAAGGGTCCACTGACATCAGAGGTTCTGTCAGGCTAGGCCCAACCACCTCTGGGGCAGTTCCTTCATCAGGGGTAAGATCAGTTCCCTGAGGAGGCTGATCCTGTCCTAAAGTCTGGTGAGGGGGAGATTTCTCTTCCTCCTCCATGCTCTCAGTTTGTGTGGAGTTATCCATCATTTCAGGTTTCACAACACACGTGTCAGTTTGAGTTTGGGCTGTGGCCATCACAGCCCCACCAACCTTTTCAGGAGGAGACTCAGTTTGGGTTTCTGCTGTTATCATAACAGCTTTGCTATTCTGTTCAGGAAGAGCTTTTGCTAAAGATGGGGCAGGGAGTATCTCCGCCCTACCAACCTTTTCAGGAAGGACATCTTGAATTGGGGCTGTAGCCATCACAGCCCCACTAACCTTTCCACTGGAATTTACCATTCTAGAATGGATTTCCTGTTCAACCCCAGCCCAGGCTGAGATTTCTAAATCATTACCCAGTAGACAGTCTACAGGCAAGTTTGGGGACACTGCCACTCTCTTTGGGCCAGTGACACCTCCCCAGCTGAGACTTACTACTGCCATGGGATGATTTGTTTGGATGCCATCAATGTTTATTACCTGGTATGTGGCACCAGGTAAAAGTTGCTTAGAGGGGACTATGCCATCAGCCAGTTCTGGCGATGCTAGCCCCTGTGTCTCTAAAAGCTTCAACTCTTAAACCATTGATGATGGGTTCTTGTCTATACTTGCTCAAAGTATTTGGGCAAGCAGAGAAGTTGGCAAACCCCATGCCAGCCTCATAAACAAGATCATTGGATGACGGGGACCTGGATAGGCCAGGGTCCACCTGATTTCCAAAAGTAAACCCACCCAGATTCCTGGGTGTGCTTCCACTTCCTGGGGGATTACTGCTGACAGTAACAGGAGGTGTTGAAGCTGGCTTTGGAGGTATATTTTCTTTATTGTTATTCTTGGGACAACAGCTGTCTGTTTTGTAATGCCCCACCTGTTTACAGGGATAACAATAGGGTTTTTTCTCAGTTGAAGAAGTGTCTTGGGACCCACCCCCATCCTTGGAGTTTTGGGGCCCTGGGGAAGTCTTTTCTTTACTTTTATCCCCACCCTTATCTTGAGGCTTGGTAGACTCCTTCTTCTGGTTACTGTCCTGATTCTTAGGCCTAATCCTGGTTCTGACCCATTTGTCTGCCTTCTTTCCCAATTCTTGGGGAGAGGTCAGATCAGAGTCTACCAGGTGCTGGTGTAAGAGCTGGTTCTGACAATTACTTAGGATCTGCTCCCTCATAATCAAATTATACAATCCTGTAAAGTCATGTACTTTGCTGCCATGTAGCCAACCCTCCAGAGCCTTAGTAGCACAATCTACAAAATCAGTCCAGTCCTGAGTCTGTGTCTTCTGGGTGTCTCTGAACTTCAACCTGTACTGTTCAGTGGTTAAGCCAAACCCATCTATCAGGACACTCTTCAGGACTTTGTAATTGTTTGCATCCTCATGTCTAACAGTGAGGAGCTTATCTCTCCCTTTCTCTGAAAAGGAGTACCATAAGATTGCTGCCCACTGTTCCTCAGGAACCTGCTGTACCATGCAGGCTCTCTCAAGAGCAGTCATCCATTTGTGGATGTCATCCCCTTCCTTGTAGGGGGGCACAATCTTTGTCAGGTTTCTACTATCATAGGACCTGGGTTTCTCTTTAGGAATATTGCTGCCACCAGTGGCATCTAAGCCACACAATTTCTGCTCTCTTGCCAAGGCAAGTCTAGCTTGAGCCAAGGCTACCTCCTCCCTCTCTATCTGGAGTTTGACAGCCCTCATTCTGGCCCTATGTTCTAGCTTTTGAGAAGCATGCATGCCTCTCTGTGATTCCCTGGAGGCACTAGAAAGATGAGAGTCTCCTGAGGGAGATCTCACTCTTCTGTTGCCTGGGGGAATCATATGTTGGGTTCTGGGGAGGTGCTGGCCCTCTCCATTCCCCAGTAGGTCCAAGTTGGCCTGGCTAAGCCTACCAACTGGAACCTGGCTACCCTGATCCTGTACTTCTAAGTCCTCAACTTCTGAGTCCTCATCCAAGTCATCATCATCCTCCTCTTCAGGGGGATCAACTGCAGGGGGGTTCCCTTCAGTTCCTGTATCTAGGGAAGCTGCTTTTGCCCTCTCTAAGTCATCCTGTTCTAGGAGTCCTATCAGGATTAGGCAGGTGGGGCTTCTGCCCCTTTTTAACCCTCTTGCTTTGCACAAGACAATCAAGTCTCTGCGGGTTAGTTTGTCATATCCAGAAGTTGCCTGGGTAGGGTCAACTGTCACAGGACTAGACCCTGAGGCCTTTCCTGTGTCGGACATGGTTACTAGTGAGGTGTAAGTGGTGCACTTACCTACACTAAGTGTTTTCCTACTGGACCTTGCTAGTGAGTTGTAGTCAGGGGTGTGCTACTCCCTTCAACCTACAACTACTAAGTTCAGTAGAACTTAATATGCTAAGCTTTTGATTTTATATGTACCTAGAGGTACTTGATGTGATCTTTCAATTTGATATAAAGATTGCAATGGTAAAACAACAGCAAGCTCAAATCCGCACCGCTGCTCACCAATGTGAGAAGTTGGCCTGGTAGGGGATGTTTCCAATTCTGGAACCACCTACTACCTGACCAAACAATCCCCTTATGGTGTCTGGTTGTAAGTCAACCTTATTAGACAAGCTATCCTAGTGGTAGCATGGACTAAGCAGCCTAAAGGCTTAACTTAAGAGGTCGTGTTAAGCGAGCTGTTTTACCACATACAATCCTGTAATACCAAATGAAAGGACACCACACAAGTATATATTATAAAAATATATGTGTTTATTACTAAAAACAATCCCCAGTATTCTTTATGAATAAAGGGGCACAAGCGTTAAATCAAAAGCACTGTTTAAACATACAAAGTTGCACAATTATGGATGAGGGCAGGGGGCCACTCAAACCATATACTAAACAAGTGGTATAAGAGAGGCCACTCGAACAGTGGTTAGGCCTAGGGCCTAGGGAATCGCTGGGAGCAGTCAGGACAAGCAATGCTGAAGTCGGGAATGGCCCTCGGGATTCGGGAGATGTGCGGGAAGCGCACGCATGCACCAATGTTAACCAATGGTGCGTAAAAGTCAAATAGTTAAAGTTTAAGGACACTTCCGCTGAACCTAGAGGAACAAAACTTAACACACAGACCCTAGAGGTGTGCACCAGTGTGGGAACACCGGCGGAGCAAAGTTACCTCACCCACAGGAAGTGGGTGCACAGGGTCGAAGTGGCGTCGGGTTTTGACACGCAGGCTCTTGGTGCTTGAAGCTGAAAGGGCTGCAGGCAGGGTGAAGACGAAGTGTCCGGTGGAGTCCAAGGGTGGACTCAAGTTGTAGAGTACCTGAAAGCAGAGGGGACAGAGTCTGGGTCACTCAGCAGTGACCAGGGTGGAACCAGGACGGAACCAGGCAATGTCGGGCGCAATCAGGTGGTCGTCGAGGCGCTTCTCTTCGCTGTCACGTGGGCTCTGGGGCATCTGCGACGTCCAGGAGCAGGTCACGATCTGTCCCACGCAGGCTCTCACCGTCGGTGCAGTCGGCTTCCGGTTTGGAGCAAACAAGCCTTGGTAAGAGCAATCCACGCGGGATTGGAAGATGGCGTCTCACTCGGACCAGGAAGGTCAGAGTCGGAGCTCCCTTTCAGGGGAGCTGTTGTGGATCTGGAGCAACCAGAATCACGAGTCTTCTTTTGTAGTTCGTCGGCACAGGGACCACAAGCCAGCTGGCAAGTGACCGGGCCAACGCGTTGAGCCAAATCGTGCCAAAGGGCCCCACGCAGCACTCGTCGAGTGTGGAGGGCTGAACTTCGGCTCAGGAGTAGCTCAGGGTGGGTGTAGGAAGGTGGCTACCTGACTATGGTTACCCCAGATTTTTTGCCTGTGTTTAGCTGGTTTTTTGACTTAGTTGACCTGGTTCCCTGCTAATCAGGGCCCCAGGCCATCTGCTCTCTCTGTAAAATGGATTCCATGTACCCTAGGTACATACCAATTGGAAATGGACTCCTTGTCAGCCCCTGTAGAATGCACTATAGGTGCACAGGGCACAGGAGCCACTAAGGCCTACCAGGGGCTGCAGCATATCTTTTGCCACCCCTGGCTGGTTCTTAAATTGACACAACTGGCTGATCACTCAGCTGGGGTAAGGTGGTGTACACGCCCCTTGCTTAGATATAGTATACCTATGTCTAAACCTATATCTGGACACATGTAAACCTGTGAGCCACTCCTATAGACAGGCCTCACCAATCCTGGAGGCTGGGTGCATGGTTTTTATGTGAGATGGAGCTCTAGCATGAGCTGAGCCTGTCTGCAGCCGTCGGGAACAAATCCCTAAGCTGTTTCAGGATAATGCCATACCATATACTATTAAGTGCCTTATAATCCTCGCGGTTATTTAGCAACTCTGGTTTGGCTTTATCAAAACATGTCGTGTAAGGTGTCATACGCTTTGGAATACCATCCCCTCGCCAGTTCTGGCGACGGGGATGGCATTCCACCCCTCTAGAGGGGTAAGACATGTTACTTCACTTTAATGCGGTTGATTTCTCCAAAGGCCTTAAGATCCACAAAATGGATGCCTCTGCCACAGACAAATGTCTGGACCCCTGGAGCTGACCGAAACCCAGTCAAGGGGGTCCTGGACAAAGGGTTTCCTGTCACAGGAGGGTGTCACCGCCCTCCAGACAGGAGATAGTGTATTGTAGCAGGGAGGTTTGAAAGAAACCAGACACTGCCTGGGGCGCACAAGGCTGCCCCTTGCATAATCCGGCCAAACCGGTTCTGGGGCACTCCAGCCCTCGTGCCAGGGCGGCCTGGATCAAAGGAAGGGGGTGTATCCACCCACTTCCTGGGTCCCACCCATAGGAGGGGACCTAGCAGGTAATCACGCCCACCAGATTCGAATAAGAGTGGGAGCAGTGCCAATGCACATCAGATTTCCTGGAAGAAACATTTGAAACGATATTCTGGACCCTTCGCCCTCCATCTCAACGTGGAAGCCCGAAGAATCTCCCTTGTGGTCAAGGAGTGACCACCCTGCAGCAGCAGGCACCATCCAGCCCTCGACGTCTACTTAGTTGCAGTTCCCGCCGGAACTCGAGCGACTGAGATCGACGAGATCAAGCCTGCCCAGCTTCTAACAGCCCGATCCACAGTCCCTGCAAAGCTGAGACCCGTGGAGGCGACCGGAAGCGTGGGGCACGCCATCTTGAAGTGACCACGAGACGCTGACCGTGCAGCCCACGAGTGACCCTCGAAGCTGTACACCGGGGTTTGAGAAGCCCCCACCCTGAGCTACTCCTGAGCCGAAGTTCAGCCCTCCACACTCGACGAGTGCTGCGTGGGGCCCTTTGGCACGATTTGGCTCAACGCGTTGGCCCGGTCACTTGCCAGCTGGCTTGTGGTCCCTGTGCCGACGAACTACAAAAGAAGACTCGTGATTCTGGTTGCTCCAGATCCACAACAGCTCCCCTGAAAGGGAGCTCCGACTCTGACCTTCCTGGTCCGAGTGAGACGCCATCTTCCAATCCCGCGTGGATTGCTCTTACCAAGGCTTGTTTGCTCCAAACCGGAAGCCGACTGCACCGACGGTGAGAGCCTGCGTGGGACAGATCGTGACCTGCTCCTGGACGTCGCAGATGCCCCAGAGCCCACGTGACAGCGAAGAGAAGCGCCTCGACGACCACCTGATTGCGCCCGACATTGCCTGGTTCCGTCCTGGTTCCACCCTGGTCACTGCTGAGTGACCCAGACTCTGTCCCCTCTGCTTTCAGGTACTCTACAACTTGAGTCCACCCTTGGACTCCACCGGACACTTCGTCTTCACCCTGCCTGCAGCCCTTTCAGCTTCAAGCACCAAGAGCCTGCGTGTCAAAACCCGACGCCACTTCGACCCTGTGCACCCACTTCCTGTGGGTGAGGTAACTTTGCTCCGCCGGTGTTCCCACACTGGTGCACACCTCTAGGGTCTGTGTGTTAAGTTTTGTTCCTCTAGGTTCAGCGGAAGTGTCCTTAAACTTTAACTATTTGACTTTTACGCACCATTGGTTAACATTGGTGCATGCGTGCGCTTCCCGCACATCTCCCGAATCCCGAGGGCCATTCCCGACTTCAGCATTGCTTGTCCTGACTGCTCCCAGCGATTCCCTAGGCCCTAGGCCTAACCACTGTTCGAGTGGCCTCTCTTATACCACTTGTTTAGTATATGGTTTGAGTGGCCCCCTGCCCTCATCCATAATTGTGCAACTTTGTATGTTTAAACAGTGCTTTTGATTTAACGCTTGTGCCCCTTTATTCATAAAGAATACTGGGGATTGTTTTTAGTAATAAACACATATATTTTTATAATATATACTTGTGTGGTGTCCTTTCATTTGGTATTACAGGATTGTATGTGGTAAAACAGCTCGCTTAACACGACCTCTTAAGTTAAGCCTTTAGGCTGCTTAGTCCATGCTACCACTAGGATAGCTTGTCTAATAAGGTTGACTTACAACCAGACACCATAAGGGGATTGTTTGGTCAGGTAGTAGGTGGTTCCAGAATTGGAAACATCCCCTACCAGGCCAACTTCTCACAGTGGGGGCTTCTCAAACCCCGGTGTACAGCTTCGAGGGTCACTCGTGGGCTGCACGGTCAGCGTCTCGTGGTCACTTCAAGATGGCGTGCCCCACGCTTCCGGTCGCCTCCACGGGTCTCAGCTTTGCAGGGACTGTGGATCGGGCTGTTAGAAGCTGGGCAGGCTTGATCTCGTCGATCTCAGTCGCTCGAGTTCCGGCGGGAACTGCAACTAAGTAGACGTCGAGGGCTGGATGGTGCCTGCTGCTGCAGGGTGGTCACTCCTTGACCACAAGGGAGATTCTTCGGGCTTCCACGTTGAGATGGAGGGCGAAGGGTCCAGAATATCGTTTCAAATGTTTCTTCCAGGAAATCTGATGTGCATTGGCACTGCTCCCACTCTTATTCGAATCTGGTGGGCGTGATTACCTGCTAGGTCCCCTCCTATGGGTGGGACCCAGGAAGTGGGTGGATACACCCCCTTCCTTTGATCCAGGCCGCCCTGGCACGAGGGCTGGAGTGCCCCAGAACCGGTTTGGCCGGATTATGCAAGGGGCAGCCTTGTGCGCCCCAGGCAGTGTCTGGTTTCTTTCAAACCTCCCTGCTACAATACACTATCTCCTGTCTGGAGGGCGGTGACACCCTCCTGTGACAGGAAACCCTTTGTCCAGGACCCCCTTGACTGGGTTTCGGTCAGCTCCAGGGGTCCAGACATTTGTCTGTGGCAGAGGCATCCATTTTGTGGATCTTAAGGCCTTTGGAGAAATCAACCGCATTAAAGTGAAGTAACATGTCTTACCCCTCTAGA
The DNA here is from genome assembly GCF_964261635.1 of Lissotriton helveticus. Classification (NCBI taxonomy): domain Eukaryota; kingdom Metazoa; phylum Chordata; class Amphibia; order Caudata; family Salamandridae; genus Lissotriton; species Lissotriton helveticus. The sequence continues at coordinate 5,263,936 of NC_136065.1, forward strand.
GGGGTGGAATGCCATCCCCGTCGCCAGAACTGGCGAGGGGATGGTATTCCAAAGCGTATGACACCTTACACGACATGTTTTGATAAAGCCAAACCAGAGTTGCTAAATAACCGCGAGGATTATAAGGCACTTAATAGTATATGGTATGGCATTATCCTGAAACAGCTTAGGGATTTGTTCCCGACGGCTGCAGACAGGCTCAGCTCATGCTAGAGCTCCATCTCACATAAAAACCATGCACCCAGCCTCCAGGATTGGTGAGGCCTGTCTATAGGAGTGGCTCACAGGTTTACATGTGTCCAGATATAGGTTTAGACATAGGTATACTATATCTAAGCAAGGGGCGTGTACACCACCTTACCCCAGCTGAGTGATCAGCCAGTTGTGTCAATTTAAGAACCAGCCAGGGGTGGCAAAAGATATGCTGCAGCCCCTGGTAGGCCTTAGTGGCTCCTGTGCCCTGTGCACCTATAGTGCATTCTACAGGGGCTGACAAGGAGTCCATTTCCAATTGGTATGTACCTAGGGTACATGGAATCCATTTTACAGAGAGAGCAGATGGCCTGGGGCCCTGATTAGCAGGGAACCAGGTCAACTAAGTCAAAAAACCAGCTAAACACAGGCAAAAAATCTGGGGTAACCATAGTCAGGTAGCCACCTTCCTACACACAGGGTGAGGGCTGTGTGTGGGGATCAGTGTAACACGGGGTGAGGGCTGTGTGGAGATCAGTGTAACACAGGGTGAGGGCTGTGTGAGGATCAGTGTAACAGGGTGGGGGCTGTGTGTGGGGATCAGTGTAACACAGGGTAGGGCTGTGTGTGGGGATCAGTGTAACACGGGGTGAGGGCTGTGTGTGGGGATCAGTGTAACACAGGCTGAGGGCTGTGTGTGGGGATCTGTGTAACACAGGGTGAGGGCTGTGTGTGGGGATCAGTGTAACATGGGGTGAGGGCTGTGTGTGGAGATCAGTGTAACACAGGGTGAGGGCTGTGTGTGGGGATCACAGGGTGAGGGCTGTGTGTGGGGATCAGTGTAACACAGGGTGAGGGCTGTGTGTGGGGATCAGTGTAACACGGGGTGAGGGCTGTGTGTGGGGATCAGTGTAACACAGGGTGAGGGCTGTGTGTGGAGATCAGTGTAACACAGGGTGAGGGCTGTGTGTGGGGATCAGTGTAACACGGGGTGAGGGCTGTGTGTGGTGATCAGTGTAACACGGGGTGAGGGCTGTGTGTGGGGATCAGTGTAACACGGGGTGAGGGCTGTGTGTGGGGATCAGTGTAACACAGGGTGAGGGCTGTGTGTGGGGATCAGTGTAACACAGTGTGAGAAGTTGGCCTGATAGGGGATGTTTCCAATTCTGGAACCACCTGCTATCTGACCAAACAATCCCTTATGGTGTCTGGTTGTAAGTCAACCTTATTAGACAAGCTATCCTAGGGGTAGCATGGACTAAGCAGCCTAAAGGCTTAACTTAAGAGGTCGTGTTAAGCGAGCTGTTTTACCACATACAATCCTGTAATATCAAATGAAAGGACACCACACAAGTATATATTATAAAAATATATGTATTTATTACTAAAAACAATCCCCAGTATTCTTTATGAATAAAGGGGCACAAGCGTTAAATCAAAAGCACTGTTTAAACATACAAAGTTGCACAATTATGGATGAGGGCAGGGGGCCACTCAAACCATATACTAAACAAGTGGTATAAGAGATGCCACTCGAGCAGTGGTTAGGCCTAGGGCCTAGGGAATCGCTGGGAGCAGTCAGGACAAGCAATGCTGAAGTCGGGAATGGCCCTCGGGATTCGGGAGATGTGCGGAAAGCGCACGCATGCACCAATGTTAACCAATGGTGCGTAAAAGTTGTAAAGTTAAAGTTAAAGGACACTTCCGCTGAACCTAGAGGAACAAAACTTAACACACAGACCCTAGAGGTGTGCACCAGTGTGGGAACACCGGCGGAGCAAAGTTACCTCACCCACAGGAAGTGGGTGCACAGGGTCGAAGTGGCGTCGGGTTCTGACACGCAGGTTCTTGGCGCTTGAAGCTGAAGATGCTGCAGGCGATGTGAAGGAAAAGTGTCCGGTGGATCCAAGGGTGGATCTGAAGTGGTGAAGACCTGAAAGCAGAGGGGACAGTGTTCAAAGTCACTGACCAGTGACCACCGTGGAACCAGATTGGAACCAGGCAAAGTCGGGTGCAAACAGGTGATGAGGTGTTGCTTCTCTCTGCAGCTACGTGGACACGAAGAGGTCAAGGACGTCCAGGAGTCGATCACGAGCTGTCCCTCGAAGGCTCTAGCTGATGGCGGTGTCGGCAACTCGATTGAAGCAAACAAGCCTTGGCTAATGCAAGCCACGGGGAAAGTGAAAAAGGCTTATTACTCGGACCAGCAAGGTCAGAGCGGGTACTCCTTTCTACAGGAGCGAGGGCAGGTCTAGAGCAACCAGACCCACAGTGTAAATCGTAGGTTTCGTCGCCAAGATGGCCGCTGACCACGTGACAAGTGGCCGGGATGGCGAGTCGAGTGGCACAAAGCAAAAGGGCCCCACGCAGATCGTGGAGATGCTGGAGGGCTGATCTTTGGAGCAAATGCTGCTCGATTGTGGGGCTTCTCAAACCCCAAAGCACAGAGTCGAGGGTGCCTCGGGTGCTGCGCAGTCAGCGTCTCGGGGGTCTTTCAAGATGTCCGCTCCCACGTCTCTCGGTGCCTCCACGGGTCCCTTCTTTGCAGGGACTGTGGATCGGGCTGGGAGAAGTCTGGGAAGCTGGGTCTTGTCAGGCTCTGCACTCGGGCTCCGGCGGGAGGCGGCGGCAAAGCAGACGTCGAGGTGCTGGGTGGTGCCTGTGTTCACAGGGTGGCCCCTCCTAGGCCACAAGGGAGATGCTCTTCAGTCTTCTGTTCATCAGAATGTCGAAGTCCAGTCGTCTTCTTAGTTTAAAGGTGATTTCAGGATGATCTGATGTGCATTGGCACTGCTCCCACTCTTATTCGAATCTGGTGGGCGTGATTACCTGCTAGGTCCCCCCCTATGGGTGGGACCCAGGAAGTGGGTGGATACACCCCCTTCCTTTGATCCAGGCCGCCCTGGCACGAGGGCTGGAGTGCCCCAGAACCGGTTTGGCCGGATTATGCAAGGGGCAGCCTTGTGCTCCCCAGGCAGTGTCTGGTTTCTTTCAAACCTCCCTGCTACAATCCACTATCTCCTGTCTGGAGGGTGGTGACACCCTCCTGTGACAGGAAACCCTTTGTCCAGGCCCCATTTGGCTGAGTTTCGGTCAGCTGCAGGGGTCCAGACTCTTGTCTGTGGCAGAGGCATCCATTTTGTGGATCTAAGGTCCTTTTTGAAATTAACCGCATTTAAGCAAAGTAACATGTCTTACCCCTCTAGAGGGGTGGAATGCTATCCCCGTCGCCAGAACTGGCGAGGGGATAGTATTCCAAATCGTATGACACCTTACACGACATGTTTTGATAAATCCAAACCAAAGTTGCTATATAACCGCGAGGATTATAAGGCACTTAAGAGTATATGGTATGGCCTTATCCTGAAACAGCTTAGGGAGTTGTTCCCGACAGCTGCAGACAGGCTCAGCTCATGCTAGAGCTCCATCTCACATTAAACCACGCACTCTGCCTCCAGGATTGATGAGGCCTTCCATAGGAGTGGCTCACAGGTTAATATGTGTCCAGATATAGGTTTAGATATAGGTATACTATATCTAAGCAAGGGGTGATTACACCACCTTACCCCAGCTGAGTGATCAGCCAGTTGTGTCAATTTAAGAACCAGCCAGGGGTGGCAAAAGATAGGCTGCAGCCCCTGGTAGGCCTTGGTGGCTCCTATGCCCTGGGCACCTATAGTGCATTATACAGGGGCTGACAAGGAGTCCATTTCCAATTGTGGTATGTACCTAGGGTACATGGAATCCATTTTACAGAGAGAGCAGATGGCCTGGGGCCCTGATTAGCAGGGAACCAGGTCAACTAAGTCAAAAAACCAGCTAAACACAGGCAAAAAATCTGGGGTAACCATAGTCAGGTAGCCACCTTCCTACATAACCCCCCCCCCCCCAAACGAAAGGAGATAAGGCTATCCTTGGCCAGGTAAGCCTATATTGCCTGAGTGGCCATATAAGGAAGTACCTGCACTAGCATGGGTACCCCCTGTCTCATGGTCCACTAAGCAGTCCCTCACCCTTTGGGTATTAGAGGGTCTCCACCATAGGGAATCACTACCTTGGGTGTGTTTATGCAAAGTTAAAGGCTGGTTTGGATATGGAGTTTTGAAGTGAGGCTCTACTAAGTTAGGGCTTCGCTTCCTCCAATTATCTTCCACCATGTGTGCCTTTCTTTCTTTAACTGAGTTGCACTGTGCTCTCAGGGTCAACCTCTGGCTACCTAAAGCTGGAGGCTGGGTCCCTCTGTTTGGCTTGCTGGAGGGACAGTTCAGGTTTGGGCCCTTTGGGTCCCAGGTTTGGCTGTGCCCAACAGAATCCATCTGTGGGAGGTCCCTAACTGTTTTTAAGGGGGCTCCCTCAGGAGTTTTTAAAGTTTTCACCTCACTAGGGCTACTAGTTTTGGTGCCCCTAATCTGTTGATGGGGGTGCTTTATTTGACAGGGGGCCCTCTGGGTCTCACTGTCCTTCTTGTCCTCTGCAGCCCTGGGCTGGCTAAGGCAAGGGAGAGAGGGGCAGGTTACCTGCTCCAGACTGGGTCCCACCTGAGAAGGGTCCACTGACATCAGAGGTTCTGTCAGGCTAGGCCCAACCACCTCTGGGGCAGTTCCTTCATCAGGGGTAAGATCAGTTCCCTGAGGAGGCTGATCCTGTCCTAAAGTCTGGTGAGGGGGAGATTTCTCTTCCTCCTCCATGCTCTCAGTTTGTGTGGAGTTATCCATCATTTCAGGCTTCACAACACACATATCAGTTTGAGTTTGGGCTTTGGCCATCACAGCCCCACCAACCTTTTCAGGAGGAGACTCAGTCTGGGTTTCTGCTGTTATCATAACAGCTTTGCTATTCTGTTCAGGAAGAGCTTTTGCTAAAGATGGGGCAGAGAGTTTCTCAGCCCTACCAACCTTTTCAGGAAGGACATCTTGAATTGGGGCTGTAGCCATTACAGCCCCACTAACCTTTCCATTGGAATTCACCATTCTAGAATGGGTTTCCTGTTCAACCTCAGCCCAGGCTGAGATCTCCAAATCATTACCAAGTAGGCAGTCTACAGGCAAGTTTGGTGACACTGCCACTCTCTTTGGGCCAATGACACCTCCCCAGCTGAGACTTACTACTGCCATGGGATGATTTGTTTGGATTCCATCAATGTTTGTAACCTGGTATGTGGCACCAGGTAAAAGTTGCTTAGAGGGGACTATGCCATCAGCCACCATGGTGATGCTAGCCCCTGTGTCTCTAAAAGCTTCAACTTTCAAACCATTGATGATGGGTTCTTGTCTATACTTGCTCAGAGTATTTGGGCAAGCAGAGAAGTTGGCAAACCCCATGCCAGTCTCATAAACAAGATCATTGGGTGATGGGGACCTGGATAGGCCAGGGTCCACCTGAGCTCCAACAGTAAACCCACCCAGATTCCTGGGTGTGCTTCCACTTCCTGGGGGATTACTGCTGACAGTAACAGGAGGTGTTGAAGCTGGCTTTGGAGGTATATTTTCTTTATTGTTATTCTTGGGACAACAGTTGTCTGTTTTGTAATGCCCAACCTGTTTACAGGGATAACAATAAGGCTTTTTCTCAGTTGAAGAAGTGTCTTGGGACCCACCCCCATTCTTGGAGTTTTGGGGCCCTGGGGAAGTCTTTTCTTTATTTTTATCCCCACCCTTATCTTGAGGCTTGGTAGACTCCTTCTTCTGGTTACTGTCCTGATTCTTAGGCCTAATCCTGGTTCTGACCCACTTGTCTGCCTTCTTTCCCAATTCTTGGGGAGAGGTCAGATCAGAGTCCACCAGGTGCTGGTGTAAGAGCTGGTTCTGACAATTACTTAGGATCTGCTCCCTCATAATCAAATTATACAATCCTGTAAAGTCATGTACTTTGCTGCCATGTAGCCAACCCTCCAGAGCCTTAGTAGCACAATCTACAAAATCAGTCCAGTCCTGAGTCTGTGTCTTCTGGGTATCTCTGAACTTCAACCTGTACTGTTCAGTGGTTAAGCCAAACCCATCTATCAGAACACTCTTCAGGACTTTGTAATTGTTTGCATCCTCATGTCTAACAGTGAGGAGCTTATCTCTCCCTTTCTCTGAAAAGGAGTACCATAAGATTGCTGCCCACTGTTCCTCAGGAACCTGCTGTACCATGCAGGCTCTCTCAAGAGCAGTTATCCACTTGTGGATGTCATCCCCTTCCTTGTAGGGGGGCACAATCTTTGTCAGGTTTCTACTATCATAGGACCTGGGTTTCTCTTTAGGAATATTGCTGCCACCAGTGGCATCTAAGCCACACAATTTCTGCTCTCTTGCCAAGGCAAGTCTAGCTTGAGCTAAGGTAAGTTTAGCTTGACTCAGGGCCACCTCCTCTCTCTCTATCTGGAGTTTGACAGCCCTCATTCTAGCCCTATGCTCAGCTTTCTGAGAAGCAGTCATGCCTCTCTCTGATTCTCTGGAGGCACTAGAAATATGAGAGTCCCCTGAGGGAGATCTCACTCTTCTGTTGCCTGGGAGAATCCCATGGTGGGTTCTGGGGAGGTGCTGGCCCTCTCCATTCCCCAGTAGGTCCAAGTTGGCCTGGCTAAGCCTGGCAACTGGAACCTGGCTACTGTGGTATATAAATAAATAATACCGGATCTAGGTTTGACTAGGCATAGCAATAACAGATAGCTCAATAAATAAGAGTCAAGATTCGAGGTAGTAGGAGTTTGCAGGTTTATTACAGCATAAAGGACAGGAACAGGACAACCTGCACAGGAATAGGATGGCAGGGCCCGGCAGCTGCCGGAGCTGGATCTGGGATGAGCGCGCTAGCATTTAATAACAATACACAAGCATATATAGTAAAACAGTTGCATTACAGTACATATGATAGGCGGAGCAGTGGGTGTGACGCGTAGCAGTCGCGAAAGATAAGGGTGAAAGTGGGTGTAACAGGGCGTATACATAGACATGTGATGCAAACGTAACAGAATATGTCATGAATGGGGCGGAAACATGGAGGGGGCTACCTAAGGAGCCGGGACCTCTAACCTGATGGTGCGCGCAAACTGACAATGACGTGTTACTAGGAGAAGCTGGGGGCTATGAACTCTGTGCTAGGAGCAGAGACTGAAGTCTGGAGAGTCAGGGCGACATGTACCTAAACAGTATCTAGTATCTGATGTTTAGAGAACATGTTGATAGAATCCAAAAGTTATCGGGGTAAAGGCTGACAGACTCTAAGACTGGAGCATGCATTATTCTACATGTAGTGCGTGATGAAGAATAGTAAATGACCATTAATACAGTATTTCTCTTACATGGAGACGTAAAGGCTAGACAATGACGGAAACTATTGATGCGATTCAGTAGCTTTAGGAATGCAGAGAAGGAGGGCTGGACTGATAACTAGAATCATAACGTACTCTTGGCAGACTCGGAGGCAGAGCCATGCTGAACCGGGCACTGCGAGGCAGGAAGTAAGTGAAGGGTCAGGGATACAGGTGGGGGCTGTATCGCTCCTCAGCGAGGGCTTCAGGAGACAGGAGCTGAATCTGATGTCCAGGCCCTTTTGAGGCCTAGAAACGGGGACTTCACAATGAAATAACGTGCACACTGAGAAACGTGGCAACGTAACTTTACATAGGCCTGATATTCGTAGTATTCACGAGAACTGGAAACTGGCATACTAGAGGTGGACACAACTATAATTGCGTCTTTAATCGAACATGGGGAATACATATGCATATTAATCATGCACACATGACATATGATGGAGGACGCGTAGGGACACAGAACATGGCAGAATTTACTTTTCCACATTCCCTCCTTGTCACTACGTTTCCATCAGGAAACATCAATATTCATGATACCATCTATCATTTCATACAGTATCATTTGTTCGTCTTGAATTTTCTTGGAGCGGGATTTAGAACGGGGCTTGGGACTAGGAATACAAGAGGTAGCACAAATGCCGCAAATTGCAGGGCCACATTGTATACAGAGGCAGCAACTGAATATGATCGCTACTGCAATACCTAGAAAGGACAAGACTTTCCATCCCCAAGCGGAAATTATATTCCAGAACCAACCGGACCATGTCCAGGTGCCTGGGTCTTGGTGTAACAGATGGGCAATTTTATGAAGTCTGGTTATAGCTGAATAAACAGACGGCGCGTTATTTGGAATAAAAATGCAGCAACTAGATCCGATGACTCTACATGCCCCGCCCCTATCGGCCAGTATGACGTCAAGGACGAGACGATTCTGGAGCACGACAAATCTCATAGCAGATTGCTCTTCGGTTAAGTTACCTAGAGCAGAGGCAGTCTCATTTACTACAGCTTCAAGGGTTCTGGTTAACCTACGGATTAGCTTACTGTTCTGAACAGGTCCTATAAAGAAGAAGAAACCTTTATTAAAATCTGTATACTGTTCTAGAGTGGTTTCAGTATAATCGACAATCGGGGACTCGATCTCCCTTCTATGTCTAATGTGTACTAGATGTGTATTTCTATGATAATCGGATGGGGCTAGGAAAACAGGTGGCAGTAGGAAGGCAATGTAACAGGTTCCCTCCCAATCGAGGGGCAGACGAACATATGCGGTCTGACCACAAACAAAATAAGAATGACGTGAAGCTTTGAAAATAGATTTCCCACTGTCACTATACTTGACAATAGTAGTACAATCACTATGTCCTACATGTACGGAACCATTATTTCGGACACATAATTCGCCTTTGACTGGTAGTACTGAAATAGCAGGTAAGTCTGGAGTAGTAGCAGACTGAACATTCAGGACCATAAAATTCGAAGAATAATTTCCTAAATTGTAAACTTCATTTTCTAGATCTAACCCGGTTCTGTGGGGAAGACCTTGCTTGTCTGGAAAACATGTACTGTTAAGAAAAGACATATCTGTTGAGGATGACGTTAACGTGGACCATGCTCCACACGAACCATTATGTGAAAATGGATAAGGAAAGAGTGGCAGAACTCCCTTCGGTGTCTGGAAAGGGGGGAGTCGACCACACACCCAACAATTAGTGGCATTGCTGGTCTGATGTGAGTAATGTAACATGCGGATAAAAGAATTGTTACGCATAGCGAGGCGGTAAGAGAATTCATGAGGAGGCAGATCACTAAACGTGTGCTCTACCGTAACATTAGCAGACTTATTTACATGGGAAACTGGAAAATACAGATAGAATGCATAACTGGTGCAGGAAATCATAATGCTGAGAAATAATATGAAACTTAGAAAAACGATACATCGGATTGAGTTTTGACTAACTCTCTCACTATGGGGGTCTATTTTATACATGTCAGAAACCGGTCTAACCGTTTCACCTAGGGGAGGACTTAGACAATCAAACTGGCTGACTTATTTTACTAGACCTTAACTTTTTCTTATACTCCTGTTGCGGAGTTGTCTCTAACAGGGAGGGTGCGGTATCATTGTCTTGGACTGTATGCAGGCTTGAGTCAGAGCAACTAGCTCCGCTGCTTGAGCAGACAGGGTGTCAATACGGTGTGTCTCTATAACTTCAGTGTCAGTAGTCACTGCATACGCGGCGACTAGTTCTCCTGTACTTGTTCTCATACATGAACCATCCACATAAAGTGTCAGGTCGGGATCTGGTAATGGAATATCTGTCAGATCTTGTCTTGGCTTTGTCATAGTGTTAACTACTTCCACACAGTCATGTGTGGCAGGATTGGAAGTAACTGACGGTAACAGTGTAGCAGGATTTAGAACGTTGCAGCGTCTGATTTCTATGTGTGGCTGGAACAGTGTCAATTCATAACCTGTTAAACATGCAATTGTCAAGTGCTGAGTTTGTGTTCGGTTTAAAAGAACTTCCACGGAGTGTGGAACTTGTACTGTCAGGGAGTGTCCTAAGACTATGGAATCACTTTGTCTGATAGCTAGTGCTGTGGCTGCAACTGACTTGAGGCACGCAGGCAGAGCCTGGGCTACAGGATCTAATGTGCTCGAAAAATAAGCACAAGGCTTGTATTGTCCTGCTTGATCTTGTGTGAGAACAGATAATGCTGTACCTTCACGTTCAGTGACGAAAAGTGTAAAAGGCTTACTGTAGTTTGGTGTGGCTAGAACTGGAGCTTGGCATAGGGCTTTCTTTAACTCATTGAAACTAAGCGTATGTTCAGATGTCCAAGGGAGGACAGTCGATACGGCTGCCTCCTGTGTTGTTAACTGTATCAGTGGCTTGGCTAGAAATGCATACTGAGGAATCCATTGTCTGCAATAAGAAGTAAGGCCGATAAAAGCACGTACCTCCTTCTGGGTCTTGGGCTGAGGAAGACTCGCTATTAACTGGATACGGTCTGGTGTCAACTGCCTACCCCACTTGGACAGCAAGTGGCCTAAGTAGATTACTTGCTGGACACAGAATTGAAGCTTCGAAGGGGACACCTTGTGCCCCATCTCGGCAAGTAAATACAAAACTGTGAGTGATGCTCGCTCGCAAGCACGTTCAGAACGGGCTGTGATCAGTAGATCATCGACATACTGGAGCAGGGCAGTGTCAGTTGGCATGTGAATGTTGTCTAGTTGTCTCTTGAGTGCTTGACTGTAAATACTAGGACTTTCTGTGAAACCTTGAGGAGCTCGTGTGAACATATAGCTCCTTCCATTTAAACAAAATCCGAAAAGAAACTGGCTGTCTGGATGAATGGGGACACTGAAAAACGCGTTCTTGAGGTCTATGACTGTAAAAAATGTGGCTTCGGAATCAATGGCCGTCAATAGGGAAGAGATATCTGGGACAACTGGGTACTGGGGAATAATACATTTATTAAGTTCTCGAAGGTCAATCACTAATCGATATACTGGGGGTGCATTTGGATCAGTACGTTTCATGACTGGAATGATCGGAGAATTACATACATTGGAGTCAGTTTCTACAACTACTCCTTGAGCCATGAGCTCGTCAATAATTTTGGATAAGGCTGCTACAGCCTCAGGTGGCAATCTGTACTGTCTGATTCGTGGTAACACTACACCTGGCTTGAGAGTCACACGATGGGGTGTGATTTGCATATAGCCTACATCAGTTGGACCTTGCGCCCATAGATGCTGCGGAACATTAGACAATCTCGGATCAAAATCTCGTAATACATAGTGACCCTTGAAGTCACGTAGGAACAATCGTATTCCCTCTGGGGAACAGCATATAACTGCACCTAACTCTTTCAGTGTCTTAATGCCTAATAGATTTTCTGGACATGACTTAGTAAGTAACAGATCAGTAGTACGGGACAATGGACCTACTTCTAGAGTAACTGGCTTTGATATTTCATTTACGATAGGTTTTCCTGAAAATCCAAGGGAAACATTTCTAGAGCCTGAGAGCGGAGCCCCTAACTTCGGCGTGACTTATGGTGGTCCTACTTGCCCCTGTATCAATCAGAAACTTTCTGTCTTTCCCTAGTACTTGACTGTGAACATAGGGACCTTCTTGATCTACAGGTATCTCGATGAGAGGCAAGCCTACCTCCCTCTCTAGGCTGTTTCATGAATATGGCTGATACTCTGGATACTCGGACTGTGCATACTGGTACATCTGTTGTGTAACATGCTGTGTTGCAGCAATAGGCTGCGGTGCTGTAGCTGTCTGTTGTGCATTCTGTGGCTGAGGAGTCTGTGAAACTTGCTCTTGTCTAGGCGGACGTGGTCTTTCTTTAGTCTTACCGGTAGCTATGTTGTGTTTCAGAACTGCACACTCGTTTATAAAATGACCTGGCTGTTTACAATAATTGCAGTTTCCTTTAACGGGAGCTGCAGGATGACCGGCTTGATTCGGACCCCTCTTCTGACTGTCTTGAGGAACAGATTGTGCAACTAGTACTTTCATTTTCGTGTCTTTCATACGCTTTCTCTCGTGTTCATGCTCTTCTCTGATTCTATTCTGGTGATATTGAAGCATCTGTAACATCTGGGACGGGGTATTAGCTTGCCAGGTACTTTCGACTTTCAAAACTCGGTTCTTAACTTGTGGGCTTGAATTCTCGACTAATTTAGTAACAAAAAGATGAGGGTATGACTCGCTACTCGTCTTGAGGCCACTGTTGATACTGAAGCATCTCTCAAATCTAGAATAAAAATCACTAGTGTCTTCGTCTGGTTTCTGTTTACAGGCTGAGATTGCATCCCAGTCTTCCTTTTTAGTGGTTAATAATCTGGGCAAAACTTGTATTAATAATTCTGGTAATTCTTTACATTTGTCTCCAAGACCGGTACCTGGTACTCGTGCCTTATCTTCAGCTTCTAGAACTGCCCAATCGATCTTTTTCTCTCCCACCTCCCATTCTTTTTCTTTGAGTTTCTCATATACCCCTGCGGGCAACAGGACTTTTAACATTTTAATAATATCTGGATACGTGTATTCTCCCATACGGAGCATGTCTTTTAATTCTCAGTGGAACCCTGCTGGATCTTTATCATGACAGGGAATTAATTTTTTCATCTCTAAGAGTTCCATCTTTGTAATCGGGGTGTAAACAAACACTCGTTCTAGTTCGCCACCCGTTCCTCTAACTGGGTGGACTTCTCGTAACGGATTCTGTCTGTCTATGTAAAAGGGTTTACTTTCTGGAGGTGAGACATGAACAAAATGCGGGTTCAGAAACATACTATATTTGTGGCGCTGTTCTAGAATAACACTAATCAAATCGGTACCTAAACCTTTCCATCTATACTGGAGTAACTCGTTCAGGACGTCATGTAACGGACCTGGATCAGAATGTTGACCCTCATACAAAGTAATGAGGTGCTGGATCATATACATACCCATCAGTCGCTGCTCGGCTGGGGGCAATTTCAGAAACATTTGTGCCACTATTTCGTCTGGAAAAGTGGTAGAATCAGTAATCCATCGGACTGCTGATCGGACTAGTTCTTGTTCATGCATAGTACTTAACTCGCTATAACCGATTCGTGATTTCAGAATATGGTCAGTAGCTTGGAATACTTGTTCTAGAGAACCTTGTTCTGGTGCTGGATGATGGAAAGTTGACTTGTGTTCTAGGCGTGAATGGCGATCTGGAAATCTAGATTTTCCTACATACGCTATTCTGGCGGGATTCTCGTCCTCTACTTCTTCCGTAGAGTCATTTTCTTTCTCGCTTACTTGTGCTGCCTTACGTTGATCATGTAACCTTATTATTTCCTTACGAATTTTCTTGTACATACCCTCTATACTACTGATAGTCTTGTGCTTACCCTCGGCTATATTCTCACTCCACCTTGTTAGGGTTCTCATTTCGACTTGATCTTTGGTCGGATAATCTTGTTCCCTTATTAGACAATTAATCAGAAACTTTAATATCATGAGCTGGATCTCAACTTTCCTTTGAGACATGACTTCACTAATACTTTCCGGATCATCCCCTGTACGGATGAAACGATATATTCTGTCTAGATCTTCCTTCATATTCGGTAAAGTGACCAAGTACTCGGACACCTGCCTAACACGCACGGAAAATATAACCATACTATCTTCGCCTGGAACTGGATCATAACAGCATTCAGTAAGAGCTCGCCTGATTTCTGCAATGGACTGATATTTAGGCGTACGCTGTAACGCACGTTCATGTAACTCGACTGCTCCTGGACGTCTATTTGGCGGCGGGGTCTGAGGAGGACCTCCTCCTGCGGCCCCTAAACTGGAACCATCGACTGATGCTCTTCGTGCTGGCAGAGTGGGAAGTTGAAATGCGGGCTGAACTTGTAGGACGGGCTGGACCGGGGGTGCCGTAACAGGTACTGCGGTATCTGGAGGAGCAGGAAGTGCCTGATTTACAGGGACTGGCGGAGCGGGATTTGCATATTCCGGGACTGTGTCGTCCAAATAGGACGAGATGAAAATATCAGCTGCGGTCGGTTTGTGACGTAGCTTGGTCGGAACTAACGGTGGCGGAAAGTTACTGGATGCCTCCGGGGTCGCTTTTGGCAAGCCCTCGGCAAGAAGAGGGTACATACCCTTAATAAGGGCATGCCTCTGTCTGTCTGACTGTTCGGTTTTAACTCGTTCACCTATCTCGATTAATTCTTTTTCTTGGGCTCGTTCTAAGGATTCTCTACTTAATTCTGACTTTCTGATTTCTTTTTCGGTTCTTTTATGAGATTCTTTGCGCCATAACTCGATGGCATCTTTCTGTGACTGTCTGGCTTTCTTTTTCCATAATGCCTCTTCTACTCTCATGATGCACTCGGCATCCCACGTACCTGATACGGGCCATCTATACTTTTCCTCTAACTGTTTGGTATACTCTACCCATAAATCTAGATACAATATGGCGCTTATGCCATGCTTCTGGTACATAAAATGACCTGGACTGTCCCTAGGCGGGACAGGAACTGCTGCTTCTAGCAGACCTTTTCTGGTTTTTAACTGACGTAATTTAGATAATAACGGCATGACTGAACTGTAACTTAGACACAATACGTAATTACAATACACAATGAACACGATAATAACTCCACATTCATACCACGACATTAAAATACATGAAGAACATTTAAAATAACAGTTCGAACAGAATACTACCTGGAATACGGAAAACAGAATACATGAATTTTCTCGAGAACAGAACTGACTAGAACAGAAACTAGATGCACTGCTGAAACAGTACGAAACTCACCGGTCTCATAAAGAGACACGTCAGGACCCGCATCCACCGAAGTGGACACTTCGTTTTGTGGGTCTGTGTACCACCAACCCACAGACCAGAGTCAATTAGATTGACCCTGTCTAGATACTACCCCAGTAATGGTACTCACCGGGCAGCAAGAACGGAAGGCCTCAGACTGGACGGGACTGCTTCGACGCCGGACGGACGAACTTCGGACTTCTGTTACGGGTGGGCCTCCGGATACCTCGGACCTTGGACTCTCGGCTTGGGCTCTGGTCGGGACTCGCCGCGTTCCTCCACCGCCTCGTCTGGATGCTGGACCGCCACCTCCGTCTCCTCCGTGGGCCTGAGGGATACTTGAAGCAGAAATATCTGCACGTGCACGGTATGGTTCCGTCACGGCTGCAGAGGGTCAGGGGGCCGGCGTGGCTTCACCGGCGCGTGGGGAAAGGGCAAGTCCCTGTTCGGGTGCCATTATGTGGTATATAAATAAATAATACCGGATCTAGGTTTGACTAGGCATAGCAATAACAGATAGCTCAATAAATAAGAGTCAAGATTCGAGGTAGTAGGAGTTTGCAGGTTTATTACAGCATAAAGGACAGGAACAGGACAACCTGCACAGGAATAGGATGGCAGGGCCCGGCAGCTGCCGGAGCTGGATCTGGGATGAGCGCGCTAGCATTTAATAACAATACACAAGCATATATAGTAAAACAGTTGCATTACAGTACATATGATAGGCGGAGCAGTGGGTGTGACGCGTAGCAGTCGCGAAAGATAAGGGTGAAAGTGGGTGTAACAGGGCGTATACATAGACATGTGATGCAAACGTAACAGAATATGTCATGAATGGGGCGGAAACATGGAGGGGGCTACCTAAGGAGCCGGGACCTCTAACCTGATGGTGCGCGCAAACTGACAATGACGTGTTACTAGGAGAAGCTGGGGGCTATGAACTCTGTGCTAGGAGCAGAGACTGAAGTCTGGAGAGTCAGGGCGACATGTACCTAAACAGTATCTAGTATCTGATGTTTAGAGAACATGTTGATAGAATCCAAAAGTTATCGGGGTAAAGGCTGACAGACTCTAAGACTGGAGCATGCATTATTCTACATGTAGTGCGTGATGAAGAATAGTAAATGACCATTAATACAGTATTTCTCTTACATGGAGACGTAAAGGCTAGACAATGACGGAAACTATTGATGCGATTCAGTAGCTTTAGGAATGCAGAGAAGGAGGGCTGGACTGATAACTAGAATCATAACGTACTCTTGGCAGACTCAGAGGCAGAGCCATGCTGAACCGGGCACTGCGAGGCAGGAAGTAAGTGAAGGGTCAGGGATACAGGTGGGGGCTGTATCGCTCCTCAGCGAGGGCTTCAGGAGACAGGAGCTGAATCTGATGTCCAGGCCCTTTTGAGGCCTAGAAACGGGGACTTCACAATGAAATAACGTGCACACTGAGAAACGTGGCAACGTAACTTTACATAGGCCTGATATTCGTAGTATTCACGAGAACTGGAAACTGGCATACTAGAGGTGGACACAACTATAATTGCGTCTTTAATCGAACATGGGGAATACATATGCATATTAATCATGCACACATGACATATGATGGAGGACGCGTAGGGACACAGAACATGGCAGAATTTACTTTTCCACACTACCCTGATCCTGAACTTCTAAGTCCTCAACTTCTGAGTCCTCATCTAAGTCATCATCATCATCCTCCTCCTGAGGGGGATCAGTTACAGGGGGGTTCCCTCCATTTCCTGTTTCTAGGGAAGCTTCCTTCGCCTTCTCTAAGTCATCCTGTTCTAGGATTTCTACCAGGATTTGGCAGGTGGGGCTTCTGCCCCTTTTTAACCCTCTTGCTTTGCACAAGGCAATCAAGTCTCTACGGGTTAACTTGTCATATCCAAAAGTTGCCTGGGTAAGGTCAACTGTCACAGGATTAGACCCTGAGGCTTTTCCTGTGTCAGACATGGTTACTAGTGAGGTGTAAGTGGTGCACTTACCTACACTAAGTGTTTTCCTACTGTACCTTGCTAGTGAGTTGTAGTCAGGGTGTGCTAATCCCTTTAATCTACAACTACTAAGTTCAGTAGAACTTAATATGCTAAGCTTTTGATTTATATGTACCTAGAGGTACTTGATGTGATCTTTCAATTTGATATAAAGATTGCAATGGTAAAACAACAGCAAGCTCAAATCCGCACCGCTGCTCACCAATGTGAGAAGTTGGCCTGATAGGGGATGTTTCCAATTCTGGAACCACCTGCTATCTGACCAAACAATCCCTTATGGTGTCTGGTTGTAAGTCAACCTTATTAGACAAGCTATCCTAGGGGTAGCATGGACTAAGCAGCCTAAAGGCTTAACTTAAGAGGTCGTGTTAAGCGAGCTGTTTTACCACATACAATCCTGTAATATCAAATGAAAGGACACCACACAAGTATATATTATAAAAATATATGTATTTATTACTAAAAACAATCCCCAGTATTCTTTATGAATAAAGGGGCACAAGCGTTAAATCAAAAGCACTGTTTAAACATACAAAGTTGCACAATTATGGATGAGGGCAGGGGGCCACTCAAACCATATACTAAACAAGTGGTATAAGAGATGCCACTCGAGCAGTGGTTAGGCCTAGGGCCTAGGGAATCGCTGGGAGCAGTCAGGACAAGCAATGCTGAAGTCGGGAATGGCCCTCGGGATTCGGGAGATGTGCGGAAAGCGCACGCATGCACCAATGTTAACCAATGGTGCGTAAAAGTTGTAAAGTTAAAGTTAAAGGACACTTCCGCTGAACCTAGAGGAACAAAACTTAACACACAGACCCTAGAGGTGTGCACCAGTGTGGGAACACTGGCGGAGCAAAGTTACCTCACCCACAGGAAGTGGGTGCACAGGGTCGAAGTGGCGTCGGGTTCTGACACGCAGGTTCTTGGCGCTTGAAGCTGAAGATGCTGCAGGCGATGTGAAGGAAAAGTGTCCGGTGGATCCAAGGGTGGATCTGAAGTGGTGAAGACCTGAAAGCAGAGGGGACAGTGTTCAAAGTCACTGACCAGTGACCACCGTGGAACCAGATTGGAACCAGGCAAAGTCGGGTGCAAACAGGTGATGAGGTGTTGCTTCTCTCTGCAGCTACGTGGACACGAAGAGGTCAAGGACGTCCAGGAGTCGATCACGAGCTGTCCCTCGAAGGCTCTAGCTGATGGCGGTGTCGGCAACTCGATTGAAGCAAACAAGCCTTGGCTAATGCAAGCCACGGGGAAAGTGAAAAAGGCTTATTACTCGGACCAGCAAGGTCAGAGCGGGTACTCCTTTCTACAGGAGCGAGGGCAGGTCTAGAGCAACCAGACCCACAGTGTAAATCGTAGGTTTCGTCGCCAAGATGGCCGCTGACCACGTGACAAGTGGCCGGGATGGCGAGTCGAGTGGCACAAAGCAAAAGGGCCCCACGCAGATCGTGGAGATGCTGGAGGGCTGATCTTTGGTGCAAATGCTGCTCGATTGTGGGGCTTCTCAAACCCCAAAGCACAGAGTCGAGGGTGCCTCGGGTGCTGCGCAGTCAGCGTCTCGGGGGTCTTTCAAGATGTCCGCTCCCACGTCTCTCGGTGCCTCCACGGGTCCCTTCTTTGCAGGGACTGTGGATCGGGCTGGGAGAAGTCTGGGAAGCTGGGTCTTGTCAGGCTCTGCACTCGGGCTCCGGCGGGAGGCGGCGGCAAAGCAGACGTCGAGGTGCTGGGTGGTGCCTGTGTTCACAGGGTGGCCCCTCCTAGGCCACAAGGGAGATGCTCTTCAGTCTTCTGTTCATCAGAATGTCGAAGTCCAGTCGTCTTCTTAGTTTAAAGGTGATTTCAGGATGATCTGATGTGCATTGGCACTGCTCCCACTCTTATTCGAATCTGGTGGGCGTGATTACCTGCTAGGTCCCCCCCTATGGGTGGGACCCAGGAAGTGGGTGGATACACCCCCTTCCTTTGATCCAGGCCGCCCTGGCACGAGGGCTGGAGTGCCCCAGAACCGGTTTGGCCGGATTATGCAAGGGGCAGCCTTGTGCTCCCCAGGCAGTGTCTGGTTTCTTTCAAACCTCCCTGCTACAATCCACTATCTCCTGTCTGGAGGGTGGTGACACCCTCCTGTGACAGGAAACCCTTTGTCCAGGCCCCATTTGGCTGAGTTTCGGTCAGCTGCAGGGGTCCAGACTCTTGTCTGTGGCAGAGGCATCCATTTTGTGGATCTAAGGTCCTTTTTGAAATTAACCGCATTTAAGCAAAGTAACATGTCTTACCCCTCTAGAGGGGTGGAATGCTATCCCCGTCGCCAGAACTGGCGAGGGGATAGTATTCCAAATCGTATGACACCTTACACGACATGTTTTGATAAATCCAAACCAAAGTTGCTATATAACCGCGAGGATTATAAGGCACTTAAGAGTATATGGTATGGCCTTATCCTGAAACAGCTTAGGGAGTTGTTCCCGACAGCTGCAGACAGGCTCAGCTCATGCTAGAGCTCCATCTCACATTAAACCACGCACTCTGCCTCCAGGATTGATGAGGCCTTCCATAGGAGTGGCTCACAGGTTAATATGTGTCCAGATATAGGTTTAGATATAGGTATACTATATCTAAGCAAGGGGTGATTACACCACCTTACCCCAGCTGAGTGATCAGCCAGTTGTGTCAATTTAAGAACCAGCCAGGGGTGGCAAAAGATATGCTGCAGCCCCTGGTAGGCCTTGGTGGCTCCTATGCCCTGGGCACCTATAGTGCATTATACAGGGGCTGACAAGGAGTCCATTTCCAATTGTGGTATGTACCTAGGGTACATGGAATCCATTTTACAGAGAGAGCAGATGGCCTGGGGCCCTGATTAGCAGGGAACCAGGTCAACTAAGTCAAAAAACCAGCTAAACACAGGCAAAAAATCTGGGGTAACCATAGTCAGGTAGCCACCTTCCTACACACAGGGTGAGGGCTGTGTGGGGGGATCAGTGTAACAGGGTGGGGGCTGTGTGTGGGGATCAGTGTAACACAGGGTGAGGGCTGTGTGTGAGGATCAGTGTAACACAGGGTGAGGGCTGTGTGGGGATCAGTGTAACACAGGGTGAGGGCTTTGTGTGGGGATCAGTGTAACACAGGGTGAGGGCTGTGTGTGGGGATCAGTGTAACACAGGGTGAGGGCTGTGTGGGGATCAGTGTAACACAGGGTGAGGGCTTTGTGTGGGGATCAGTGTAACACAGGGTGAGGGCTGTGTGTGGGGATCAGTGTAACACGGGGTGAGGGCTGTGTGGAGATCAGTGTAACACAGGGTGAGGGCTGTGTGAGGATCAGTGTAACAGGGTGGGGGCTGTGTGTGGGGATCAGTGTAACACAGGGTAGGGCTGTGTGTGGGGATCAGTGTAACACGGGGTGAGGGCTGTGTGTGGGGATCAGTGTAACACAGGGTGAGGGCTGTGTGTGGGGATCTGTGTAACACAGGGTGAGGGCTGTGTGTGGGGATCAGTGTAACATGGGGTGAGGGCTGTGTGTGGAGATCAATGTAACACAGGGTGAGGGCTGTGTGTGGGGATAACAGGGTGAGGGCTGTGTGTGGGGATCAGTGTAACACAGGGTGAGGGCTGTGTGTGGGGATCAGTGTAACACGGGGTGAGGGCTGTGTGTGGGGATCAGTGTAACACAGGGTGAGGGCTGTGTGTGGAGATCAGTGTAACACAGGGTGAGGGCTGTGTGTGGGGATCAGTGTAACACAGGGTGAGGGCTGTGTGTGGTGATCAGTGTAACACGGGGTGAGGGCTGTGTGTAGGGATCAGTGTAACACGGGGTGAGGGCTGTGTGGGGGGATCAGTGTAACACGGGGTAAGGGCTGTGTGTGGGGATCAGTGTAACACGGGGTGAGGGCTGTATGTGGGGATCAGTGTAACACAGGTGAGGGCTGTGTGTGGTGATCAGTGTAACACGGGGTGAGGGCTGTGTGTGGGGATCAGTGTAACAGGGGGTGACGGCTGTGTGTGGGGATCAGTGTAACACGGGGTGAGGGCTGTGTGTGGGGATCAGTGTAACACAGGGTAAGGGATGTGTGTGGGACTCAGTGTAACACGAGGAGGGCTGTGTGTGGGGATCAGTGTAACACGGGGTGAGGGCTGTGTGTGGGGATCAGTGTAACACAGGGTGAGGGCTGTGTGTGGTGATCAGTGTAACACGGGGTGAGGGCTGTGTGGGGGGATCAGTGTAACACGGGGTGAGGGCTGTATGTGGGGATCAGTGTAACACGGGTGAGGGCTGTGTGTGGAGATCAGTGTAACGCGGGGTGAGGGCTGTGTGTGGGAATCAGTGTAACACAGGGTGAGGGTTGTGTGTGGGAATCAGTGTAACACGGGGTGAGGGCTGTGTGTGGGGATCAGTGTAACACAGGGTGAGGGCTGTGTGTGAGGATCAGTGTAACCCAGGGTGAGGGGCTGTGTGGGGATCAGTGTAACACGGGGTGAGGGCTGTGTGTGGGGATCAGTGTAACACAGGGTGAGGGTTGTGTGTGAGGATCAGTGTAACACAGGGTGGGGGCTTTGTGTGGGGATCAGTGTAACACAGGGTGAGGGCTGTGTGTGGGGATCAGTGTAACACGGGGTGAGTGCTGTGTGTGGGAATCAGTGTAACACGGGGTGAGGGCTGTGTGTGGGGATCAGTGTAACACAGGGTGAGGGCTGTGTGGGGATCAGTGTAACACAGGGTGAGGGCTTTGCGTGGGGATCAGTGTAACACAGGGTGAGGGCTGTGTGTGGGGATCAGTGTAACACGGGGTGAGGGCTGTGTGGAGATCAGTGTAACACAGGGTGAGGGCTGTGTGAGGATCAGTGTAACAGGGTGGGGGCTGTGTGTGGGGATTAGTGTAACACAGGGTAGGGCTGTGTGTGGGGATCAGTGTAACACGGGGTGAGGGCTGTGTGTGGGGATCAGTGTAACACAGGCTGAGGGCTGTGTGTGGGGATCTGTGTAACACAGGGTGAGGGCTGTGTGTGGGGATCAGTGTAACATGGGGTGAGGGCTGTGTGTGGAGATCAGTGTAACACAGGGTGAGGGCTGTGTGTGGGGATCACAGGGTGAGGGCTGTGTGTGGGGATCAGTGTAACACAGGGTGAGGGCTGTGTGTGGGGATCAGTGTAACACGGGGTGAGGGCTGTGTGTGGGGATCAGTGTAACACATGGTGAGGGCTGTGTGTGGAGATCAGTGTAACACAGGGTGAGGGCTGTGTGTGGGGATCAGTGTAACACAGGGTGAGGGCTGTGTGTGGGGATCAGTGTAACACGGGGTGAGGGCTGTGTGTGGGGATCAGTGTAACACGGGGTGAGGGCTGTGTGTGGGGATCAGTGTAACACAGGGTGAGGGCTGTGTGTGGGGATCAGTGTAACACAGGGTGAGGGCTGTGTGGGGGGATCAGTGTAACAGGGTGGGGCTGTGTGTGGGGATCAGTGTAACACAGGGTGAGGGCTGTGTGTGAGGATCAGTGTAACACAGGGTGAGGGCTGTGTGGGGATCAGTGTAACACAGGGTGAGGGCTTTGTGTGGGGATCAGTGTAACACAGGGTGAGGGCTGTGTGTGGGGATCAGTGTAACACAGGGTGAGGGCTGTGTGGGGATCAGTGTAACACAGGGTGAGGGCTTTGTGTGGAGATCAGTGTAACACAGGGTGAGGGCTGTGTGTGGGGATCAGTGTAACACGGGGTGAGGGCTGTGTGGAGATCAGTGTAACACAGGGTGAGGGCTGTGTGAGGATCAGTGTAACAGGGTGGGGGCTGTGTGTGGGGATCAGTGTAACACAGGGTAGGGCTGTGTGTGGGGATCAGTGTAACACGGGGTGAGGGCTGTGTGTGGGGATCAGTGTAACACAGGGTGAGGGCTGTGTGTGGGGATCTGTGTAACACAGGGTGAGGGCTGTGTGTGGGGATCAGTGTAACATGGGGTGAGGGCTGTGTGTGGAGATCAATGTAACACAGGGTGAGGGCTGTGTGTGGGGATCACAGGGTGAGGGCTGTGTGTGGGGATCAGTGTAACACAGGGTGAGGGCTGTGTGTGGGGATCAGTGTAACACGGGGTGAGGGCTGTGTGTGGGGATCAGTGTAACACAGGGTGAGGGCTGTGTGTGGAGATCAGTGTAACACAGGGTGAGGGCTGTGTGTGGGGATCAGTGTAACACAGGGTGAGGGCTGTGTGTGGTGATCAGTGTAACACGGGGTGAGGGCTGTGTGTGGGGATCAGTGTAACACGGGGTGAGGGCTGTGTGGGGGGATCAGTGTAACACGGGTAAGGGCTGTGTGTGGGGATCAGTGTAACACGGGGTGAGGGCTGTGTGGGGGGATCAGTGTAACAGGGTGAGGGCTGTGTGTGGGGATCAGTGTAACACAAGGTGAGGGCTGTGTGGGGGGATCAGTGTAACACAGGTGAGGGCTGTGTGTGGTGATCAGTGTAACACGGGGTGAGGGCTGTGTGTGGGGATCAGTGTAACAGGGGGTGACGGCTGTGTGTGGCGATCAGTGTAACACGGGGTGAGGGCTGTGTGTGGGGATCAGTGTAACACAGGGTGAGGGATGTGTGTGGGACTCAGTGTAACACGAGGAGGGCTGTGTGTGGGGATCAGTGTAACACGGGGTGAGGGCTGTGTGTGGGGATCAGTGTAACACAGGGTGAGGTCTGTGTGTGGGGATCAGTGTGACACAGGGTGAGGGCTGTGTGTGGGGATCAGTGTAACACAGGGTGAGAGCTGTGTGTGGGGATCAGTGTAACAGGGGGTGACGGCTGTGTGTGGGGATCAGTGTAACACGGGGTGAGGGCTGTGTGTGGGGATCAGTGTAACACGGGGTGAGGGCTGTGTGTGGGGATCAGTGTAACACGGGGTGAGAGCTGTGTGTGGGGATCAGTGTAACAGGGGGTGACGGCTGTGTGTGGGGATCAGTGTAACACGGGGTGAGGGCTGTGTGTGGGGATCAGTGTAACACGGGGTGAGGGCTGTGTGTGGGGATCAGTGTAACACTGGGTGAGGGCTGTGTGTGGGGATCAGTGTAACACAGGGTGAGGTCTGTGTGTGGGGATCAGTGTGACACAGGGTGACGGCTGTGTGTGGGGATCAGTGTAACACGGGGTGAGGGCTGTGTGTGGGGATCAGTGTAACACGGGGTGAGGGCTGTGTGTGGGGATCAGTGTAACACGGGGTGAGGGCTGTGTGTGGGGATCAGTGTAACACGGGGTGAGGGCTGTGTGTGGGGATCCGTGTAACACGGGGTGAGGGCTGTGTGTGGGGATCAGTGTAACACGGGGTGAGGGCTGTGTGTGGGGATCCGTGTAACTCAAGGAGAGGAGTGTGTGTGGGGATCACAGGGTGAGGGCTGTGTGTGGGGATCAGTGTAACACAGGGTGAGGGCTGTGTGTGGGGATCAGTGTAACACGGGGTGAGGGCTGTGTGTGGGGATCAGTGTAACACAGGGTGAGAGCTGTGTGTGGGGATCAGTGTAACAGGGGGTGACGGCTGTGTGTGGGGATCAGTGTAACACGGGGTGAGGGCTGTGTGTGGGGATCAGTGTAACACGGGGTGAGGGCTGTGTGTGGGGATCAGTGTAACACGGGGTGAGGGCTGTGTGTGGGGATCAGTGTAACACAGGGTGAGGTCTGTGTGTGGGGATCAGTGTGACACAGGGTGACGGCTGTGTGTGGGGATCAGTGTAACACGGGGTGAGGGCTGTGTGTGGGGATCAGTGTAACACGGGGTGAGGGCTGTGTGTGGGGATCAGTGTAACACGGGGTGAGGGCTGTGTGTGGGGATCCGTGTAACACGGGGTGAGGGCTGTGTGTGGGGATCAGTGTAACACAGGGTGATGGCTGTGTGTGGGGATCAGTGTAACACAGGGTGATGGCTGTGTGTGGGGATCAGTGTAACTCAAGGAGAGGAGTGTGTGTGGGAGGATAAATATAACACAGGGAGGGGTTGTGTACTCAGATTAGTGTAATACAATAGTGTGTGTACGTGTGAATGAGTGTAGCACGGCACAACCTGAGCCAAGTCACCAAAATACCATGCAAATCATACAACAAACAATCTATAAGGCCAAAAAGTGTATTTCCTTTACATTTGGAAGTGTTTCAGTTAATACTTTACTTCAGGGGTTCCTAATCTTTTGACTTCTATGGACCCCCATGAAGTCACTACTGGTAGCTCGGGCCACAAGCATAATCCGATTTTAGGATTCACCCGCCGAAAGCGCATTCGCTGTGGCTGCAGGGGCGTTGTTTGCGGTTTGAAGCCCGCTGCTGCGTTCCATTCGTTGGATTCATTGTCAATCTTAGTTGCTGCCTCCTAATTGGTTGTGTGATGGTACAGCGCTTGCCTGAACAATGCGTTCTCTGCCACAACTGTGTCTTTACCACACGTGCCTTTTCCACGCGTGCCTTTACCATGCAATTTTGTGGTAAATACATGATGGGTAAAAGTACATGCAGGGTAAAGATCAGACCCCTGCTTGGTAAACTGTCCTTTTCCCCCCTGCCCTGAGCCCTAAAAATTAGCACCACGCCCCAAAAACAACCCCGACCCCAGCCCCTTCACCCTGAGCCCTAATAACTGTCCCCTACATCCCTAAAGGACCCCGATCGAGCCCCCGCCCTGAGACCTAAAATTGTCCCCTGCCCTGTAAACTGCCCCTTTTCCTGGCTCCGCTCTTAGCCCTGAAAACTGTCCCCCCCCCCCACCATAAAAACTACCACGATCCCAGCCCCATCCGCCCTGAGCCCTTAAAACTGTCCCCTACCCCTGCTAACTACCCCAGCCCCCCTTGCCTTGGGCCCTATAACAGCTCCCTGCCCTGTAAATAAGGCATATGCGTGGTTGAGGCAAGCCTGGTACTGCTTGCAGAGAAACGGCCCCCTGTTGTTAAGGCCATTTCCCCTCCTAATTGGCCAGTGCATTCGTGGCGTCACTTCCTTTTCTTTCTGTGAAGCATGGATGAAGTAGAGTGCGTCCTCTTGATTAGTGTCCATCCGCTGATTATGCTGTGAATGAGGAACTATTTCTCATTCCCCTCTCACCCAACCCATACGCCGTGTTGCCTCTTACTCTCCCCCCCACCCCTTGTTTGAGTTTCTCTCCCCGTCATGCTCCATCAGCCATATGTGTTTGCCTCTAACCCACACCTTTCCCCTTCTTTGCTTGCCCCCTCCCCCCAAAAAAGTTATGATGCGATGCCAGCTCTGGCCGCGTCTTAGCACTTTCTTACCTTTCCTTCTAGCCACACTGCGCAGCCAAGCCGCTGGACAACATGACTAAACGACATTGGCAAGTCAATAGTTCCCGCGTAGGGACTATTTGAACTGCAAAATACTACAAAAATGCAAAGAAGCATCCATCATACTCAAATCGTGTACTATTGTATTACATTTGCAAACAAAAATGTAATTTTAATGGCAATAGGCAAGATTTTCAACATGTGTTTTTATATGTAACAAACGCTGTTATGCTAGACTCCAACACGGGTGTCTCCAAAAGGTCGATCGCAAGCTACCAGTAGCTCTCTGGCCTCACATGATAATTGCCTGTCAGAGTGTGATGCTAGACTCTAGCAGAGGTGTTTCCAACAGGTTGATCGCGAGCTACCAATAGCTCTCTGGCCTCACATGATAATTACCTGTCAGCGTGTGATGCTAGACTCTAGCACAGCCATATCGAACAGGTCGATCGCGAGCTACCAAAAGCTCTCTGGCCTCACATGATAATTGCCTGTCAGAGTGTGATGCTAGACTCTCGCACAGCCATATCGAACCGGTCGATCGTGAGCTACCAAAAGCTCTCTGGCCTCACATGATAATTACTTGTCAGCTGGTTGGACAATAGGAGCAGTTCAGATGCTATGGCAGCACTGTGCAATGCTTTTTGTTGGGCCTAGTGATCCGAAAATAAAGGAACATGTAGCTTACTCTCTTCTGATTTTTTTTTTTAATTTTCTTTTTTTATTTTGCTACTTGTGTCCTTTCACTATTACTTTCGTTTTCTCTGTTTCGCCTTGTTTCACTGTTTCTTTAGTACTTTGTTTTCTTTTTCCTCCTTTCACTCGCTTTTCTGCATTTCTTTCCTTTTCTCCCACGTTCTCTTCTTTCTCCTTGTTTCTTTCTTCTTTCATTCTAACCTTTAGCTTCATTTTCATTTGCCTATATATCCCTACCTCACTTCAACCCCTCTACCCTACCTTTCTTCTGCCCCTCTACCTCTCTTCTACCCCTCTACCCTACCTCTCTCCTATCCCTCTACCTCTCTTCTACCCATCTACTTCTCTTCTACTCTTCTACCCCTCATCTACCCCTCTACCCGTATACCCCTCTACTACCCCTCTACACCTCTACCCTCTACTACCCCTCTAACCCTCTTATACCCCGCTACCCTTCTTCTTCCCCACTACCCTTCTTCTACCCCTCTACTACCCCTATACCCTCTACTCTTTTACCCCTTTTCTACCCCTCTTCTACCGCTTTACCCCTTTTCTACCCCATTTCTACTACTCTACTACTCTTCTACCCCTCTACCCCTCTTCTGCCCCACTACCCCTCTTCTACCCATCTACCCCTCTTTTACCCCATTACTCCTCTTCTACCCCTCTACCCCTCTACCCCTCTTCTACCCCTCTTCTACCCCTCTTCTACCCCTCTTCTACCCCACTACCCCTATTCTACCCCTATTCTACCCCTCTACTACCCTCTTTTACCCTCTTTTACCCTCTTCTACCCCTCTACCCCTCTACTACCCCTCTACTACCCCTCTACTGCTCCTCTTCTACCCCTGTTCTACCCCTGTTCTACCCCTGTTCTACCTCTCTTCTACCCCTCTACCTCTCTTCTACCCCTTTTCTACCCCTCTACCCCTCTTCTACTCCTCTACTTCCCTACAACCCCTCCACCCCTATACTACCCCTTTATCCCCCTCTACTACCCCACTACTTCCCCTCTGTCCTTAAACTACCCCTCTATCCCTCTACTACTGCTCTACCCCTCTTCGACCCTTCTACCCCTCTACTATCCCTCTACTACCCCTCTACCATCTACTCTTCTACCCCTTTCCTACCCCTTTTCTACCCCTCTACCCCTCTTCTACTACTCTACTGCTCTTCTACCCCTCTTCTACCTCTCTTCTACCCCTCTACCTCTCTTCTACCCCTCTACTTCTCTTCTACCCCTCTACTACCCCCTACCCCCTACCCTCTTCTACTCCTCTACTACCCCTCTATCCCCCTCTACTACCCCTATACTACCCCTATACTATCCCTCTATCCTTCAACTATCCCCCTACCCCTCTTCTACCCCTCTATCCCTCTACTACCGCTCTATCCTTCCACCCCTTTTCTATCCCTCTACCCCTTTTCTACCCATCTACCACTCTTCTACTACTCTACTACTCTTCTACCCCTCTACCCCTCTCCTACCCTCTTCTACCCCCTCTAACCCTCTTCTACACCTCTTCTACCCCTCTACTACCCCTCTACCTCTACACTACCTCTCTTTTACCCCTCTACCTCTCTTCTACCCCTCTACCTCTACTCTACCCTCGTTACCCCTACGCCTCTCTACCCCTCTTTTACCCCTCTACCCCTCTTCTACTCCTCTACTCTACTACCCCTTTACTATCCCTCTACCCCCTTTACTGCCCCTTTACCCCTCTTCTACCCCTCTACCCCTCTTCTACCCATCTACCCCTCTTCTACCCCTCTACCCCTCTACTACCCCTCTACTACCCCTTTACCCCTCTTCTACCCCTCTACTACCCCTCCACCCCTCTTCTACCCCTGTACCCCTCTTCCCCTCATCTACCCCTCTACCACCCATCTACCATCTTCTACCCCTATTCTATCCTTCTACCCCTCTACCCCTCTTCTACCCCTATACCCACTCCTCTACTACCCCTCTACCCTTCTACTACCCCTCTACTACCCCTCTGCCCCTTTACCCTCTTCTACCCCTCAACTACTCCTCTTCTATCCTTCTACCCCTCTTCTACACCTCTGCCCCTCTACTAACACTCTCCCCCTCTTCTACCCCA